>NW_027179238.1:0-8696 GCF_019968985.1 Porospora cf. gigantea B | reverse complement strand
GAATGTTGCGTAGCGAAGATCTCTGTCTCTCCAGCGCCTGTCGGGTTTCTTCCACTCTCAAGGGGTTCCGCAGCATCTACGTGTCCTTCTTGTCTTCGTTGCCTGACTGTTCAGCAAAGCTTTCTGGGTCGGAAAGATCCTTCTCTGTCCCTTCAGATGAATACTGAATGTTGCGTAGCGAAGATCTCTGTCTCTCCAGCGCCTGTCGGGCTTCTTCCACTCTCAAGGGGTTCCGCAGCGTCAGAGGTGGATGTCCGGTTCATATCCGAGCTCGACAGAGACGCAAACGTCAAGCAGGAGACGCTTCACGGAGGTCTCGATGCCTCTAACAAACGGTAAATACTCATCAACGCACTCCATGGCGATCGAACACCGCCCCATACCGTTCGCAGATTATGGCGCCTCCGGCGTGAGGTGGTCGGAACAGCCGTTTGCCATCTGTCACCTCTGGCAAATGAAAACTGGCGGGCAATCCGGCAAATTCAATTTCGATGGAGGCTCCTACAGGACAGATAGGCCAGGTTTCCCAAGCGGCCCCTGTAACCACTCTGGGCGAGCCGGTACGCGATACCATCATGCGTGACGTGAAGGACGTGGCGGACAAGTTCTGCTACGTCCTGAATCCCAAAATAAGAGAGGAGAACGCCAAGGGACTGAAGCGGTGGGATCTCTGGGGTCCCTTAGCCCTGTGCCTGCTTCTATCAGTGCTCCTCTACTTGCAGTCGGCTGCGGAGGAGGCGAAGCTGGTGTTCTCCATGGTTTTCGTTCTCTTTTGGTTGGGATCAGCTGTCGTAACCATCAATGCTGTGTTGCTTGGCGCGCAGCTTTCTATTTTCCAAGCGGTCTGCGTATTAGGTTACTCCGCGCTGCCGATAGGCCTGGCAGCACTAGCCTGCGCTTTCCTTCCAAGATTTCTTTCAATCATCAAGTGAGTTCCATCTGAGAAATCGACGCAGAATCTTCATCCTGGGGGCTGGATGCTCATGGTCTGTGCTGGCATCATCTGGATTCATGACTGGTCTCATCGCTCCTGAGAAAAAGCTTCTCGGACTCTACCCTGTGGTTCTGTTCTACGCGGCTCTATCAATAGTGGTGTTCCTTGTTTAACGCGCAACACGAAAATTAGGTCTCTTCCGCTACGACTTCGGGGCGTGCGTCGCTGGATGCGCAGCCTCGACATCCACAGTGGATGCACTCCACAACGCGTCCCTCCTCCAGATCTTTCTTTGGGACTCGGCAGATGCAGGTGGTTCCGAAATTGGTTCCCCCCGCCTGAATGCAGCGTAAACAGCACAACCGCTCATACCCTTGCTTCTTCCACTTCGCAATTAAATTTGCGTCCGCCCACCCCTCACGAAGGCAGTAGTCGTACACGTCACGGCTAACGATCTTTCTCTTGTAAAACGCCTCGTAAACGTAGCGACTCCGTTGGTGGTGGAGTCGCAAAATTGGCCACAGACTTTCGCATTTGCGCTTACCGTCATGTGGGTCACGTTCTGCATCACGCATTTGAATGAGGAAATCGTCCAGCGTGGGTTCAAGGATTTCAAACCCTGGCGGCGGACCTCTTCCTTTCCTAGAGTTCGATAGCGTTCTTATTCGTGGCATCAATTGGACCGTAAATCGCCTTTTTCCGAGATGTCGAAGCTTGCGTCGTTCCTCAACAAACAGAAGTCGCGTAAAGCTCCGAAGGCGAACGATACACTGGAGTCTCTCACGAACGCGTCGTTTGTCGATGTGACCCGCACCACGGAGCTGGTGGAAGAGGAGCGAAAGAAGATCATTAGTGAGTGGGCCCCGCCAGAAGAAGAGCTGGAGGAGGTGGAGGAGGTTCTCCCGGAGCCTGAAGAGCCCGCCAACGTCCCGGTAGTCGATGCCACCGGTCAGAGTGCTGCCTGGACCGGCAACAACCCCCTCAACATCCCCGAACCAGAACCCGAACCTATCCCCGCCCCGGTCGTCGAGGAACCGGTGTCGGCCACCCCTGGGCTCTACATTCCCGCTCACATGCGGGCTCCGGGTCAGGTGAAGGTTCGCAAGCCCAAACCACAAAACATAGAGTTCGACAACACTGGGGAGTTCCCATCACTCGAGAAGAAGGAAAAGCAAGTTGCCAACGTGTGGCAGGAAGCGGTTCCGACGTCAGTTCCTGAAGCCCCCGTGAAGGAAGTCAAGCCGGTGGCGGTGGACAACCAAGCACAGCGGGCTCGGGAGGTGCGAGATTGGATCGACGGGCATCTGCGCACGGTTCCCAAGACAAGCGCGGCCAAGACATGCGTCATCGACGAGGCCATGAACAAAACCAAGTTCACTGACCGGATGCGCCCTGTGGACCTCAGCGCTTACTGATTCGTCTCTCGAGTATTCGTTGCATGCTGGGCGCGAGCCAGTACTGCCTTGGCATGCAGGGGACCTCGCGCGCTGAAAACGATTTGAACTGCTTTACGATGCGTCGCCTGGCCATCTCTGTGTCAGCATTGAACAGTATTGGGCGGTCTCCGTCGTAGATGAGGTCGCAGTAGAGGTCCAGAAAGCGCGCCTCGAGCTCCGGTCTCAAATCGGACTGAATGTCGTAGTCCCAGAGGAATTTTTCTACAAAGTTAGACCACCGAATGAACTGAGGGTGACGAGTCAGCTGCTGTAGACGCCCCAGCTCGAAAAGAATCGAGGAGATAATGCACTTCAGTGCGCTGACGGAGGCAACTCTGGCCTCCAAAGCACGCACTGGTGCCGCGATCTTCAGTGCTACTGCGCGATTGACGATGTTCAGGTCGGCATCTTTGGAGACCTGGTGAGGGGGAAAGCACAAAGCAGCGAAATATTGCCAGAACCCAACCCCAAGTGCCATGTCGATGATTTGTGGTAGGTTCTCCCTGGCAGCTGCAGTGAGTTGATCCATCGTGGTCAGGTAGTTCTTGCTCAAGGGTCGAAAGACGTCCATGTCGACAACTCGTTTGCCGTGAGCAAACAGGACAGGCATCGGGGCTACCTTACACGAGGCCTCGTCGACACTGACCAAGCGGCAGTATAGACTGGAGCGAGAGTGGGGGTCGAGCGCGTTCTGGTACTCGTCCCAATCAGTCGTCAAACGAGACAGCAACAGCATATCACTCTCGTCCATTTCGCTAGGTAATCGAAATCGTTCCGCGCATTCCCCGCAGAATAGGCCAGGGGGGTCACTGGTTTCGAAGACGACGGACGGTACGCGCTCGGCAATCTCAAGGCGCTTCTCAAACTGTTCTTGTTCGGTTGACGACTTAGAAACGACACTGGACTCGTTTTCCAAGTAGAGATCGCTGAACCCATCGTCATCTGATTCCACAGGTATAATGGGGGAGTCACGGGAAACAAAAGGCGCGTCTATTGGCTGTTGACACTCCCAGCACTGCTTCCTGACGTCGCAGACGGTACGAATGGCCTCTTCTGCCACCTCACGAGTATGACCCTCGCAGATCTTCGCCACGCTAAGAGCGCATCCCACAGGTAGGGTATGGCACAGAAGCCGGACCACTGGAGGGATCAAGATCCGAGACGGCATCCCTAAAAAACCAGGAATTCGTTAATCACTGCGGCCGAGGGGATCGATGTTCATACGTGAAGAGCTGATGCTGTAGGGCTCAAGCACTGCCAGGCAGGTCCAGTACTCTCTCCACAGAGTGAGCGTCGTAGGAAACAGCACGCCCAATGACGCCACACTTAGCCACAGTGGTAGACGGACGACAGTAGTGACTGACACAGACAGAATGAAGCCTCCAATGCCCAGGTCGAATGCGCTGGATGAGGCGGTGGATTTGGTCTTACCAGCTTACAATGCGGAACAACGTCTCTACCCGCGATATGCAGTCATCAATGGCCTTCGGATGCAGGGACTGCAGTGCTGAACGCGGCGCCATTACAGTCGTTATGAGAGAAAGCAGTACTACAAACATGAGGCAGCAAAAGTCCACCTCCTGCAGGAGCACCAACGCAGGCGTGAGAGCCGAGGCTGGTGCCGCCACGTCGGCGAACACGAAACCTGCCAGCAGAGTCGCTACCGTGGTCATGCGCTCTAAACTCTTCAGCAGGAAGTCGAGCTCTTTAAGACGTATGGTCGTGCCAGTGACATGAAAGTTCGTTAGGGCCTGAACTTTGGCTGCCTGCAACATTTCAATTTAGGTCACGAAAACGCACTTCGAAGTTTACTCAACACCGTCTCTTGCCAGTGCAAAAGCATCAGGGCGGACTGAACTACGTCGGCTTCCAGCTCATTCAAAGCGGACGGGGATATCAACGGCGCTCGGCCTAGGGTTGTTTCTTGAAGGTTGATGCTGTGGCTTCTCCACATGCTGTTAACGACTCCATCCAATACTCGTCTGCGATGAGGATCCAGGTGTTCGTCGGAAAAGGAAGTCGGAGGCCTTGTCAATGTGGAGGGCTGTCGTCCGGTGATCCTCTCGTAGGCCTCCTGTTCGGAATGCAAAGTCCTGATTTGCTCCTGAATCTCTGTAGGCCAAGTGGCATTCCCGTTCCCTAGCATTAAGTCTCGCCTCTCCTGATTTTCCATCAGTCGGGGGTCCAGCTCTTCTAAGGCAATAAGGACTGGGTGCTGCCTTTCTGTGGTCTCACCATCTGCTTTTCGATCGAAGCTGAGTTCATTAAATAACGCAGCCATTTTTTTGAAATAACTGTCATGCACGGTGCCGTGTCTTTAATCGCAGGCTAAGTTTTTTGAGCCCAGCAGGGATGGCCTTCTTAGGAGGCCGGCTGGAGTCCTCGGATGTCGGCGCGCTGGTGGTGGTCGATAGGACTGATTGCGAGCCCGCCTTCACAACTCGGGCTGTTGACGGCGTCATAGTAACACCTGCACGTCGAAAGTGGTTCCGGATGCGCGAAATCTCCATCTCCGATAGTTGACACGGGCACGTCGTGACTTGACCTGAGAGGTATGCCACCGCAGCCGGTACGCGCGACCGCCCATCCTCCAGGGTTTCCGCCACCTCAGCCTCCGTTTGCCTCATATACTCCGCATCTCTGAAGCCATTCATGGCATCTAGATCCGATCTCATATTCCGCAGCTCCTGCTGGTATTGGTGGGAGAACGCCGCACGTTCGTCAAATAGAGCTGGTTTGAGCTGTGCCCTGATGGCCTCTGCTCTAGTCTGGGCTTCTGCCACCATGGCGTTGCTCATGATATCCACCTCACGAAGTCTTCGAACAATATCCCTGCCGCAGCACCGCGTCGCGTTTCCACGGCGGGCTTGGTTGACCGTTTGTTCCTGAGTACAGTTGTTCAACGGATTCAGACACGGGAAGTTCATCGCATTCCAGTCAGAGAATTAGACGTTTTTACTCAATGGGCCGCTGCCTCTTATCATCAGGTGCACGTGGATTACCTTTGGAATAGAATTCCTGCAGCAAAGTCACTGACACCTCTGCCATAAGACCGCCCACGCAGTCCAAGGCGGGAAAACCTCTAGACACCGCGGAATGCACAGGTAGTACGGAGCCGCACCCCCCAAACTTGTCATTCCGGCAGCCGTAATAGACTCGTACGAGTCCGACAAGTTTCAGCGCTGCTGCGCACATGACACAGGGCTCGACCGTGACGAACAACGCGACATCCCGTAGGCGGGCTGGAAGGTCCGTCGGCTGCTCAAGGGCGATGAGGGCGTCCATAGCCTCCAGCTCGCAGTGACGAGTCGCGTTACGCGATTTATTGGTGCCGTTGTGACCCTCAGCCAACACTTGTTTCGACTTTAGGTCCACCAAGACACATCCGACAGGAATCTCGGAGTCCCTCGCTCCATGTTGGGCCTGAGTGCAGTGTGGTCTGATCACTCACCAGGCGAAAGGCCTTGGTCATGAATTCCTCCTGTTCATGAGGAGTCAACAAATTCGTCATTATCGCCGAGCATCTCGCCATGGAAATTGCCGATGGCATTCCAAAAGATATGGACCGAGAGACGTTGATGCGACTGGAAGTCTGCCGCGATGTGATGGAGTTCTGCGACGCGCTACTCAAAGAATCAGAAGGCATTGAAGGTGGTTCTGAAGGGCGAGCGGATGCCGGGAACACTGCAGCTGTTCAAACCGCACTAGACGAGTTGCACTGCCTGACTCAAGGTCTGCAATGTCACGCGCGCTGGTCTACGCGCGAGTGGCTTAACTATACCAGCGAAGACCGTGATGAGGCTCTTCGTCAGCGACGAGACAAATCTGCGGCGTTGGACATCAAACGGACACGTCTCGAGCGTGATGCCCAGACACATGAGGAGTACCCTTACTTGCAAGCCGTGTGCAAGGATGAGTGTGACATGGACTCCATGGAGACCACGATCGCGGCCGCTTTGCAGTCACGCACGGAGGCCACCAACCGGTTGAAGGCTGCTCAGGAAACTCTGTCGGACCAGAGAAGCCAGTTCGACACAGCAACCAAGGTGGGCGCAATACCGGTGTGCGATGCAGTCTCGGGAAGCTATGGTGCGCCAGTCCTCACACCTACGAGGCGCCGCAAATACGTACTTGGAACACCTTGGAAGACTCTAACTGTGAGTCTTGTGAATTGGCGAGGCTGCCCCTACCAAGCTGCTGTGCAGTGACCGGCGACGCGAGGACGACGCCAAAATGCCCCAACCCTCCGATACATGTGGCAAGGATGTACTTCTGGCTCCGACTTGAATCCAGATTGGATTTCAGTTGAACAAGTGGACGAAAGCGAATACGTCCTGCCCTCTCTGTTCAGAGGCGCCCCACACTCTCTGTTCAGAGGCGCCCCACACTCTCTGTTCAGAGGCGCCCCACAATGCGATAAATTGTGAAAGTGTTTCATCTCGAACGTTATTACTTGCGGATGCGGTTAAGGCTCTTTCCACCTCCCACAACAGATTGGAAAAGGCGACGTATCATCGACTTTTTCGTACCGAACATTAGAAACGTTAAAGACTCGCTTGTAAAATCTTACTAGCCTTTCTACAAAAGATCGTAAGCGCTTGCTGCAGAAGAGGCACTTGCTACACCTTTAACCAACGCATTAGGGAGAGACTCGATGGATGCTTGAAGTGGGTGTAGCGTCTTATTGGACAAGAGGACTTCTATCAATGACAGAAGGGGTGAAACCGCAGGCGCCAAAGACGTAACAAAGCCGAAGAGAGGGTTAACGCGAGTATGGAGCAGGGAGATTAGCGGACTGCTCATGAGGAAGCCCACGATCGGTGCAATCAGAGCATTCATTATATTGATGTGCTTCGTAGTGAGTGATGTCATGATCGACTTAATCGCAGGGCCGACCAGCAGAACTGTGACGGCGACGCCGGCTAGGATAGGTCCAGCCAACGACGTACCCAGATGCAAGGCGTGTAGCAAAGCAAACAGAGGGACGGCTGCTGGCCCAGCCAGAAGGGCAGCGATCGCAGGTCCAACGACAACCGGAGCCAGTTTAATCAGCGCTGGTAGCGCAAGCAATGGTGCCTTGCTCACCAGACTGCATACCGCTCCAATAGGGGCAACAAGAGGTCCAGCGACTAGCCCTGTTAGAGCAGGTCCCGTCAGGATCTTAGATATCGAAGAGAGGACAGGCTCAGTGATTCGAGCAAAAGCCTCCACTTGTCTGGCCCTGCCAATCACTGCAGACTTCACAGGTGCTTCGAGTTTCGCACGCGCCTTCCTCGGTCCGAATAGTAGCGTTCGGATAAAGAGTGCAGGCCACGTCAGGAGCAACTCTAGCATCGCAACATCCACTGCAGTGGGATTAATCTTCAGACCAAAGTGAAAACTGAGGTCCTTCACTTCCCGCGCTCTGTCCTCGTCGGAGACGGTGTAAGCCCTTACAAGCTGTTTTACGACGTCCTGCTCTGAGCCATCCAATGGATCTTCTGGAGTTAGCGCTTGGTCCCACTTCAGACCACCGGTTTCAGAGAGAGATGTCTCTGGCCCATACATGCGGTCTTCCCTTTTGCTGTCCGCACACACGCTGGTAGCGTTAAGAGCGTAAATCACTAAAGCAGTAGAAAACGCACGCATGGTGAATAATGGGAGTCAATATTCAGTAAGCTCTATGACTGGGGGGTAAAGTAAAAAATAAAAATAAATTCAGAGGGTCTTGATGTTTTAATCATATACAATAAGTTTAATCTTTAAATGTTAAAACCCCATTTTACAAGAACAACTAGTTTAATCTTTAAAAGTTAAAGATCCAATAATATCTTGCCAACTCTACTTCAAAAGGTTGTACGCGCTGGACAGAGGGTAGGGAGAAGTTTCAGCAACTTCGTTAGCAACGATCTTAGGTAGAACTTGGATGGAATTCTGAAGTGGTCGCAGCGTCTGATTGGACAACAGGACGTTCAGCAACGACAGCAGAGATCGAACCGCAGGTTCCAAAGACGTGAGGGGGGTCGTGAGGGGGGTAAGAAGAGGTTTAATCTGAGAGAGGAGCGCGACGATTCGAGGGCTGCTCAGCAGGAGGTCCATAAAGGACCTTAGCAGAGAATTCATCGCCTCAATGTGCTTCGTAGTGAGTGATGCCATGATCGACTTAATCGCAGGGCCGACCAGCAGAACTGTGACGGCGACGCCGGCTAGGATAGGTCCAGCCAACGACGTACCTAGATGCAAGGCGTGTAGCAAGGCAAACAGAGGGACGGCTGCTGGCCCAGCCAGAAGAGCAGCGATCGCAGGTCCAACGACAACCGGAGCCAGTTTAATCAGCGCTGGTAGCG
>NW_027179237.1:0-2557 GCF_019968985.1 Porospora cf. gigantea B | reverse complement strand
TCCCGATTTTACCACCCGTCTTGAAACACGGACCAAGGAGTGTTAGGATGTTGCGGGTTGTTCCATTGAATTGAGTAGCATTCGTGTCTGAGCAAGACTGACTCTCTTTTTTAAGATCATTAGGCCTTCCTTTCAGAACTGATTTACGTGCTGAGTAAACCAGTAGAGCAAAGTTTTCCCTTTTTGGTCTACTGGAGATTTCTGTTCTCCATGACGTTGCCTTAGGACACCTGTGGTTTGTTATAACAGATGTACCGCCCCAGCCAAACTCCCCATCTGAGAATGTCTCTCTGAGCATCGTTCGTC
Source organism: Porospora cf. gigantea B (assembly GCF_019968985.1). Lineage (NCBI taxonomy): Eukaryota > Apicomplexa > Conoidasida > Eugregarinorida > Porosporidae > Porospora > Porospora cf. gigantea B. The sequence goes on along the minus strand of NW_027179237.1, from coordinate 2,251 downwards.
GCATTGATGAGGCTTTAATGTTGTAGCATGCATTGTACGCACTATGTATGCTAACACAAGGGGGATACAGCGATCTGGGAGCAGCCGCACATCTGGATTCAATGGTAATGTGGTGGGTAGCGTGCGCCCTGGACCCGAATTGCATGCTGGATAAGACTTGGACGCCCACGGATAGATGGCACACAGGCAACCCCTCGATAAGCAAGGGCCGGAAGTACCGTTTGCAATGTTTCGACCTTGGAAAAGCGCAGACCATACCAGCGAAGGCCAATACGCCGAAGCTGGTGTGTCCCAGGTCGGATCAGTCGTCGCTGAAGGTGCTGTGTGTCAACGCCAATGGTAAGATGCACCCTGTGCCTTCAGTTACTATGGTCAAGAGAAGGCCAACAAAAGTCTACAGGGACAAATGCTATCGAAAGCTGGCGCAGCCTTCCTAGACAAACCAGGGGACGCCTGGCTTAGGCCGTCCCCCACTATGCAGGACGTTTTAACGAGAGTCGTTGTTGGCAACGGGTATCGGTCTGGAGCACAGGTCATGATTTAAATGATCATTTCTGTGATTGCATATGATATTACAACCAACGTCCTTCAAGTTTTATGGGTCTTGGATTCTTTCCAGCCTTGTCACAACAGGACTACAAAAGCGGGGAACCTCCTCGATTCCTCGGAACCTCGGTACATCGAAACGACGCCAGCAGCTTAACAACTGTGTTTCTGAGCTACTACAGCTCGGAGACACTCCCGTCCCACTACGCTCCCACAACCTACCCAAGTGGTTTGCGAATTACCGTCTACTACTGGCCCCTTCCTGCGGGCAGGACATCACTCCTATCTTCTCCAATCAAATCAGAGATCTGCTGAAGCAGTTGGCTGACCTGATCGGAAAACGGAGAGTCTTTACGCCTAAAGCTATTGATGATATTATGCATGTCGCCTTAGGCCCTGCACCCACCCCTGGGCATGTGGATTGCCTGTCCACTTGTTTTCCACTTGCATGCACCGTTGGAAGCTACTCGGCCAGGTTTAGACGTCATGACAAGTTCGTCTCGTGGGATTTCATCAAGTGCCAACTATTGGCTAATGCACTGCCAAAACAGTGCGAGTCTATGCTCGCAGAGAGCAGGTCAGTATTGCTAATCAAAATAATGGATGTGATTTCCTTTGTCTCTCAAGGCGCCTATAATGCTATTGCCCGTTTACACGACTGGTTCATAATGGATCTCGAGTGCTTTCTTGGCATGACATCCAGCTCGGAGGAGAAGGCTGCATTCATTGGAGATTTCCTTGAGGTGTTAGCCTGCTTTCAGGTGCCCCTATGTGAGCCTACAGAAGCCTACCTGTATCGATTTTTCACGTTCGCATTCCTCAGTCTGGACCAGGTTCACAGTCGAACATGGAAGTCGACCAACCCAATGGCTGGATGGCGAGGGATTGCCATTGCCATGACGATCAACGAGCTGGAGCGTGTGCTGTTCAAGCCAGAAACGGCGTTCCACGTGCAACAATATCTAAAGGCCACGCTGGAGACTGGATTCCAGTTCGGAAATCAGATTGCACCCTATATACCAGATGGTGTCATCCCTCCCGCTCCTAAGGACCTCCCTGAACCTGGGTCTTTCATTGTGGAAAACGGATTGTTGGGTCTGCTAACACAATTTGAGTGGCTGAATCCAGACGGATGCCTGGAGATTTCTCGGCCTGCCTTTGTTGCGTGCATGCCAGATTCCCTCGAATCTCTGGTAAAACAAGCCACGAAGGAGTACAAGAAGGCAACTCGTCTGGTGAATAAGACCCTGAAACTGGTAACGGAGTTGGCTGTTGAGGAGGGCATTCAGCTCCCCGAGGAGGAAAATTCCCGTCTCCTTGATGACATAGCCGACTCCGACCGCAGAGGGGTCATGTCCCGGGCCTGGGAGAGCAGCCCCATCAAGGGGAGTGTGCCCCCTATGATTGTCCAATTGACATCGCAACCTCCGCTTCCCAATGTATTAAAGGTGCCGAAAGAAAGCCCCATAGTGGACTTTGTGCGTGGCACTGTAACCACAAATCCCAACCAGGTGGAGACCTACGCGCTGCTCTTGCTCGCTGGCGAGGCCCTCCTCAGTCTTTTCCGCGATGACTCCTTCAAGGATATCATCGATTGTGAGACGGCCGTGGCGCGTATGGAGAGGGGGCTGTCTCAGTTAACGGAGAGGTTGCCGAAGGGCAGCTCCGTCCTTATTGAGCAGCTGGCCCTTGATGCAATGCGCAC
>NW_027179236.1:0-8000 GCF_019968985.1 Porospora cf. gigantea B | reverse complement strand
TTCCTATCTTCTTGAACCCGGCTCCCAGACTGTTTCCCAGCTCGCGCATGTTCTCCTGAAGCGACTCCCAGTCGACGTAGGTGCGGTTTTCGTAGACTGGCTCGACCCAGGGATCCCGATTAGGTTCTTCGCGGCCTGCGTTGGCAGGACAGCCGGGACCCACCTTTGCCTACGGGCTTCGCCGCGGCCATGGCGTCAGACACCACGGTCAGCGACAGTTCCAGTTCCGGTGATTTCTTAGTCTGCTCCATACTAGTGAGCTTAACCCAGTAGGGGGGCACCACAAGCGCCATGTTATTCTTAGCCTTCTGCCGGGCCCGGTTTAGGTGGAAGGATAGGTCTAGCTGGGACTCGCACAGCAGCTTGCTCGGCCCTAGAACCCCGTAGTCGTACACCTGCACCGTCAGCGTGTTGTTCTCACTCGGCAGCGTGACAGGCCATTTGAACCTCCAGTTGAAGCGACCTGGAATGCTGTTAGCGGATAGTGGCAGACGGAGGCCGGAATTGCCGATTCTCAACCGTCATGCTGACTGGACGCCTCGATTTCAATTCAGGTCGTCCCGTATCTGTCCAACCACATGCAGCGACTTCTGGAACATGGCAGAGAATGTCAAGCGGATGTGCAGCGTGTGATACGTGTTTTGGCCTTGGAGAAGCGCAGACCATACTTACGGAGGCCAACACGCCGAAGCTGGTGTGTTCCAGGCGGATCCGTCGTCGCTGAACGTGCTGTGTGTCAACGACGCCAATGGCAATCTACGCCCTGTGCTCTGATCGCTTCTCTGATGATGATCGCTCCTCGCTCTGATGATCGCTCCTCTTGATCATCGCTCTGATGATCATCGCTCTGATCGCCGCTCTGATCGCTCTGAGGCATGCTGATCCACGCTATACGGCCACTCAGCCAACGATGAGTTCCATATCGTAGGGGTCTTTCAGGATGCTGCAGTGGACAAGACGACTGTCTGATCTACGAGTAGGTTCTGTCATCATAGTGTAGCCATCTATGAGGTGGTGTGGTGTAGAGGTTAGCACTCGGGACTTTGAATCCCGCACCTGGGATCTTTTCACATCGGAGGGATCTCCGATGTCACCTCTTGCTCTTGCCAAAGTAGGTCGTGTGGAAACTCCGATGGATGCGTTATGATGCGCGAAAACGGATATAATTATGCTTCATGACATCGGAGATCCCTCCGCATATTTTGAAACACATCCAATCTGCCATCCAACTCTGCGAAGTTGTCGTCTTCATGGACAGCACCTCGAAACGGGACATCCAGATCCTTGGAGCTTTGGAGCGTCTCGGAAGTGTGGCAGCGGTCATGGTCAACTCTCGACTCGACGCACCTCTCCTGTTCGGCGGACTACGACAGCTTACGGGTGCGTCGGAGAACCCCTTTGTATTCTCCAACCAAGCTTTTGTTGGTGAGTGGTCGACTCTCTTGAAGGCTGTCAAACGTGGAGACTTACAAGAGTTCTTGCACCCTCCAGAAGGGTGGAGTCGTGAGCGCCAGCTGTGGAGCGAAGTCCGACAGTTCTCACCGTCGAGACGTCTGATGTGAAAAGTTTGGTGTCAGTCTGAAAATATCACCATGAAAGCCGTGGATAGCACCTCGAAACTGTTGTGTATCTGCGTATCTTCGGTAGCTTTCGCAATCCTTGAGACAAAACGGTGGCCTTATTCGCGATTTCGCCTCCTCTCTCACGCCAATGTCTGACGTCGATCACATCCAGACTGAGTTCCACGATGCTGGTGCGGGAGCTTCCCACACTTTCCCCATGCAGGCTGGCGCCATCAAGAAGGGGGCCTTCGTGATGTTGAAGGGAAAGCCGTGCAAGGTTGTGGACTATTCCACATCCAAGACTGGAAAGCACGGCCACGCTAAGGCCAACATCACTGGTATTGATATCTTCACTGGCAATAAGTACGTCGATATCTGTCCTACCGGTCATAACATGGAGGTTCCCGTGGTTGCTCGCGCTACCTTCACTTGCATCAACGAAACTGACGGATTCCTGTCCCTGATGGACGACTCCGGAGACATTCGCGAAGACCTCAAGGTCCCCCGCGACTCCAACAACAACATGGAGGAGGCTGGCGAAAAGATCATCAAGGGGATGGCCGATGGCAACACTGTGGAAGTCATTGTGCTTAAGTCTTGCGGAGTGGAGAAGGTCATCGAGGCTAAGATCATCGAGTAATCGTTCGTTCAGTTTCTCGTCTTTAACTGATGCATTTTTCTGCAGATGGAGGCGTCCTCAGTTGAAATGTTGAAATGTTACAACCAGTAGCGACCTGTGCCGCTGACAACGAATAGTACAGCTACGGTTAGATCATTGGGAAGGGAGGTCCCGAAAGGACTGTTTGTGTTTGACATTTGTCATATTTGGGGATCCGACTGCGCTTGGGAACTCTTAGTTGGTAGAATTGGCCATTTAGGATGAGGAAATTAAAGTGGCACGAGCAGCGACTGTTGAAGAAGACAGACTTCTATAACTGGTCCCGCGACGACAACACTCGTGAAGTAGCCATATGCAGGAAGTATGCTATCAACGACCGCGAGGAGTACCACAAGTGAGTGAACCGCACCTCACAAACAGGTACAATAAACTCTGCGGAAAGATTCGCAAGCTCATCAGCAAGTTACGACATCTGCCCCCTGATGACGAGCTGCGCGTGAGCATCAGCAACGTGCTCCTCCGTAAGCTGAAGGGTATGGGAGTAGTGAAGGCGGCGCGGAGCCTTGCAGACGTTGAGGAGATTCCCGCCTCTAGATTTATAGAGCGACGGTTAAACGTTTTGATCCTTAAGAATAAGATGGTATCGAACAAAGAGCACGCCAACAGCTACATTGAGTCCGGCCGTAAGATTCGGCTACATTCTTTGACGCAGAGGTTAGAATCGGACCAGAGGTGGTCACCAACCCCGCCACCTTGGTGTCGACCGAGGACGAAGACCACATTACGTGGGCCGAGGGTTCGAAGGTGAAACGTGCGATGCACGAGTTCAAGAACGTTGTGGACGATTTCGATCTCATGGACATGTGACAAATGCCTTCCCGGTGCGCTAAGCGATAATGACGGTGACAAATGCCTTCTCGGTTCGCTAAGCGATAATGACGGCGTCTTTGTGGAGGTCTTTCTCCAAAGACGCCACAGCAGTCAATACGAACAGCGAGAAGGCGAACAGCGTTACCGCTGACGTGTAGGATACGATCCGTCGGGCCAGACTTGCTAGCCGCTGGTTTAGCGGAGGCTGCAGCGGCATCGGAGCGTGCCTGCGAAAACTGGTAGTGAACTTTGAGTTTGCGAGGACGAGATTGGAGTCGTCCGATTCAGTCTCCGCCCTGGCGACTGGCCGGGGCGTGCTGAACTGGCTGTGATCGGACAGCTGGGTGTGCTTGTGTCGGGATCGCACTGGTGAGGTTCCTTGCAGCAGCTTGCACAGCAACTCACGGCACTCGCTTTCAGTGGTCATAAATGGATATTCCTTTTTTGCGTGCCGGAATTATATAAGCCTGGCAGCGCGACCCGTCTAGAAAGCAAACCTCAAATTATGACCATACAGTTGCCACTCTTTGATGACTTCCACGTGCACTTACGAGAGGTGATGCTGGCTTTATAAGATGAGCAGGGCGCGGTAATGGAGTCAGTGACGCCTTTGCTCTCGCAAGCGGGGGTTGGACGCGCCCTTGTGATGCCGAACCTGACACGTCCAGTGGTTACGTGCAGCCAGGCTGCAGCCTACCGGAAATCTCTGCAGGCGCTGGTGGGATCGCGGGCGGCGTGAATGCAGAATCCTTTGGTTGACTACCGCATGACACTCTATCTCCATGAGGACGTGACTGCGGACGATCTCATGATGAACGCAGCGGTTTCTAACGTTACGGGGGTGAAACTTTACCCTCGGGGAGTCACGACCAACAGCGAGCAGGGCGTCGGGGAACTGGAGGCTTCGTACCCCATCTTCGACGCGATGTACAAGGCGGGTCTTGCACTCCATGTGCATGGTGAGGAACCTGGAACCGCGCCGGCCCACGCGGAAGCGGCGTTTCTGCCGCGTTTGCAGCGGTTGGCTGGGACGTTTCCGCACCTGCGAATTGTGCTGGAGCACGTTTCCACCGCCGAGGGGATCGAGGTGGTGAAAAGCCTGGGCAACGTGGCGGGAACACTTACCCCACAGCACCTGCTTCTCACTCGCGATGACGTCTTCGACGGCGACTGCGTCCGGTTTGCCAACTTCTGTAAGCCGCTGGCCAAGACCAACGCTGATAGGGATGCCCTTCGAGGCGCCCTGTGCCATTCTCGGTTCTTTCTGGGCTCGGACTCCGCGCCACACACCGCAGCGAGGAAACGGGATGGGGCTGCTGGATGCTTTCCCTACCCCCACGTGCTGTCTGTGAGTGTTGGTGCAACCCGACCACGCAGCATTACGCTGCCGTGTTTGACGAGCTCGACCTGCTCCGGGAACTGGAGCCCTTCGCTTGCGAGCGAGGGGCGAACTTCTTCGGAATTCCCCCTGCGGACAGTGAGGCAACTGGCGGTGAATGACAGATCGCGGACTGACTCTGCATCTCACACGGAAGACATGCTGTGTGCCGGAAGATGTGGACGGCCTGCCGCTGTTTCAGGCCGGACGGAGTTTGCCGTTCACAGTGGAGGTCTACTGATGCATTTTGTGTAATCCAGTCATGGAGAACGCTGACGCCCAACTACGATTGGTCCCTTTGTCATTGTATCTTGATCAGCAGCCTATGTCGCTGCTGGCCCTCTTCCGCCGGAACGCCTCAAACTTCGACGTAGAGCGGTACTTTCCGGAGGCAACCTTTCCACCTGCCGTGTATCTGGACTACTTGCTTAGCGTGTTTGAACATGTTGAAGAAGACGACCCCTGTGTGAAGCACGCTGCCTTCCTAGTGCTGGTGTGTGGGAGAACGGTGCCTAACGCAGAGCCGCTATATGGCATCTACGGTAGAGAGGAAGACGCCACCACAGGCAGAGCAGTTCCAGCTCTACGTGCTGGCAGCCGTGCTGGTCGTATCACGGCTGCTCCGGCGTCAGGACGTGCCCAAGTCCTCACGAATCGACGTGGCTGCCCTACATCACGTGTCATCTCACACGTTTACGAGTGAACAGATCGTCAAGGCGGAAGTGGAGGTGCTTAACCGCCTTGACTTCGACCTCGAGCAGACGCTGGCTCCAGGACTGCTGGTGCCCGAGTGGATCACGTTCCTCCTCGCTCAGGCTGCTCCTTTGGTGAAGGAGGAGGCCTTGGAGCCTATTCAGACGTACTCACTTGCGATGTCAGAGTTTCTCATTTCCACGCCACCTGTGTGGTTGAAGCACTCGCCGCCAGAGATCGCTTGCGGAGTCATCTACGCCAGCTGCAGCGTTCTCACACGCGCTGACGAGTACTTCCGTGTGTGAGTGAGCGGGCAGAGGGCAACGCAGCATACGGCGCATCGCGCAGTTGGCTCAGGTCTCTATGGAAAGCGTGCTGGATGTGGCCAAATTGAGTTACTTGTCCCTAAGTGCGTGACACCGCTGGTCGTCTGTGTGATCGTCGTACCACGTGTGAGTTGTGTGGCAGGGATCCCTTTTTCCCTGAAAAAGATTCTCAGGATTAGGCCAATAGATGTTAAGATCATTGACGTCACTCACACCTGCTCTCCTTGAGGCAGTACTACATTTCCTGGAGCCCAGCAATGCGTGTCGATCACGTAATGTCCTCGTTCGGACGTGCAAGCTTCTCAACGAGAAAGGACGGTATCTGCCATGTCTGGCGCAGCGATCGTTGGATGGCCTCGAGAAACTTCCTCCTGATCGGAGACGGTTATGCAGATCTGTAGCGCTCTCTGGGAACTCCAAGACTGCACTTTTGTATGGCCTCTTCATCCAGTCGGCCAGTTTATGCAGGGGCGGGCTCATTAACTGGTTGCCCAACACTCTCAGGAGCCTGCATATGGAATCTCTCACCCGTACCGATGAGCTCCCGGACAGCCTGGCGTCGTTGTGTGTGCGGACCTGCTACCAGGACCTAGATCCGGGGGTCCTGCCCCCGAATCTGCGGTCGCTGGCGATTGACGACTTCGGATCCAACATCCCCGTCGGAGTTTTGCCTGCATCCTTGAAAGTGCTGCATCTTCCGAGGTTCCGTGGAACCTTTCGGAAACACGTGCTGCCCGAACGGCTCACTAAACTTACGGTGGAGTCCTTCGCTGCCGATAGCGTGCTGCCCCCCCACCTCGAACACGTCACGGCCTGTAGCAACATACCGCTTGTGTTGCTGCCTGCCTCGGTGACTCACCTGAAACTTATGCGTCTGGACTCCGTCATGTCCCCGGGGCAGCTGCCAGCCAATTTGCACTTCCTTCACATGTGCCGGTACCATGGGGCCCTCAGTCCGGGTTGCCTACCGGAAAGCCTGCAGAAACTCTGCTTGACGTATTTCGACGTTACCGTCATGCCCAACGTACTCCCAGGGCGACTGCATCATTTGAGTCTTCCCCGGTACAACGTGTCGTTGGCAGGGGTTTTGCCGCCAAATCTCAAGCGCCTCCGGCTGAGCAGATTCAACCACCCTCTGGAGCCATCGGACCTGCCACCAGGTCTGCTCCACTTCGACTGCTACGCTTTCAACCAGCCGTTGAAGCCTGGCGTGCTCCCCGAGTCATTGGTCGTGCTGGACCTGAAGCAGTATGACTGGCCTCTCTCTCCGGGTGTCCTCTCCCCCCGCCTGAAGACTGCCAACCTGTGCAACTACCGCTGCGGCTTCAACGTGGGTGACCTGCCGCCCACGCTGGAGTCGCTGATGTGCGGAACGGTGCTGAGTCTGCTACCGGGGGTCTTGCCCCCGACATTGAAGTCGCTGTCGCTGACAGAGCTGGTCAGCACTCTGCCGCCTGGCGTCCTGCCTCATGGCCTGGTCTCCGTGAAGATGACTTACCGGCAAGAACTGGGCGTCAGTGTGCTGCCGCCTGCGCTCAAGAGGCTGAAGCTGCTCAAGTTCAACAATCCCTTGATGGAGCCCTGGCCAATGCCAAAGCGGGCGAGGCTGGAGGCGACCGGCACCAGACGCACGACCGGGTTTCTACCCCGAAAGTTGGAGTATCTGCACTTACCCAGCTTCAATCAGCGGATCTCCCATGGTGTGCTTCCTGACACACTAATAGAATTGGACTTCCAATCATGGAAGCAGCCACTCAACTTTCCATTACCGAAGAGCCTGCGGTCTGTGCATCTCGGGTTTCACCGAGGTTCGGAGATCCCCTGTTTCCCTGCATGCATCGAGTACATCGGCATCCATCGCAAGCTTCCCAGGCGATGGTGGATTACCGACGTGCAGCAACAATGTCCGTATGCGGCCATTGAAGTGAAGCGTTTTTACCCAGACCCATTCTACCCGTTCTTGGAGTGAGAAGTGTGGTGATCTTTGTTGATTATAACTTTCACACACTGAACGGCGGATACTAGATATTGATATGATTAAGTGGCCCCTAGTGTGCACAGTGTTCATCAGGGGGTATGGCTCCCTGATTGGAGCAGTGCAAGGGTGTAACACAAAGGACCGAGACTTACGTAGGGAAATTCCGCGGTGTTGACGCAGAATCCGCGCTCGGAATTCATTGCTCGAATGCACCTCCACCTCCTCCGCCTGTGTTTCCCACTCTCCCTGCCACTCCACCACCGAACCCAGATGGCGGCGGTCCTGGCCCTCCACCACCGCCACCGCCATTTCCGACGCTGCCAGCGACGCCCCCTCCAGCCCCAGACGACGGCAGCGTTCCCACGTCTCCCCCAGTGCCACCGCCAGTCCCGTCTAGCGGATCCACGTCCCATATAACCCCTCCTCCAGTTCCGTCCAGCGTACCTGTCCCAACTCCACCGCCCGTTCCCACGAACATTCCGATACCGCCAACTCCGCCAATGCCGACCCACGAGCCACAGCCCCCCACTCCTCCAACATCAGGGCCTGCACCCCCAGACTCTAATACACAGCT
>NW_027179235.1:0-11607 GCF_019968985.1 Porospora cf. gigantea B | reverse complement strand
TTTTTTTAATGTTACGGCGCCCCCCGTTTTGTTCCCTTCTTTGTTTGTCCGGATCGGTATTTGTGTAAAATATTCCTCCCCCAATGTGCAACCTCCGCTCTCAAGAGTCCCTTGGGTGCCCCTACGCCGTAAAATGCACAGTCGTTGGACGTTTGCCACACACGCAACAGACGACTTGTCCTTGGGGTCGTTGGTGTGCGTAGGCGTGCGACGTAGGCGTGCGACGTAGTCGCGTTTGACTTAAACTCTTACCTCTTTTTGAGTGTTCGTGGTAGATGTGAGCAGTAGCCTGTTGGATGCTTCTCTAGGTAGTTCTGATGGTACTCTTCAGCGGTCCAGAAAGTTGTTGATGGTTGAATGCGGGTCACAATAGGCAGCTTGAAGTCCTTGGCAACCTGCGCAGTGACTTCCTGTGCTATCCTCTCCTGTTCTGTGTTATGGTAGAATGCGGCTGACGCGTATTGGGGGCCCCGGTCAGGTCCCTGTGCATCCATAGTGGTGGGGTCGTGCAACTCATAGAAGAAGACAACGAGGTCTCGATAACTCACAACCGCTGGGTCAAAGGTAATCTGCACTGCCTCCACGTGCCGTGTTTGCTGGCCACAGACCTGCTCATAGGTGGGGTTGGATAAGGCGCCGCCTGTGTAGCCCACACAGGTCCTTATGGACGGGAACATCTTCTTGAACCATTTTTCCACGCCCCAGAAGCAACCAGCGCCAAATGTCGCCTGCTCCATCGGAATATGAGGTATTCGGGTGTGCTAACGCCCTTGGTGTGTTGCCTACTGAGTACTCTGGTTGCCTATCGTCTTCCCAACCCTTCTACTGTTCGGCTAGCATGAATTCGTGATTATGGTGAAGAGGGTCCTAGAACCCCTAGCCAAACCAGCGAAGAAGTGTCGCTCAGCCCACCTCGACCTTGTGTTCGACGCACCCGTCGAAACTTGTGACGGGGACGTACCGTTCACGGAGAAGGCCTCGACGGGAGTCGTTGTCAACCTCCCCGGATTCGCACCCTTCGCAGTGCCAGCGTTGACCCCGGATATGAAGTACCTTCTTCAGTCGTGGTCAAGAAAATCCATGCCAGGAGCCGAGCACGGCTTCTCGGACCAGTTCGTTGAGTTTTTATCCAGGCGTTACATGAACCACGAAGATTTCCTGTCAATTGCTGAGGACGAAGAACGTCACGAGATTTCTGCGTTCTACCACGTCATCAATGGCTTTCTCGACGCCCATGTAGACCTGATAGACGAGTTGAATTGTGGATTCTACAGATTGCTGACATCGATACACGCCTGGCGCCACGTCGATAGGAGTGTGTCGCAACAGTCGGCGAACACACAACGAATTCGAGACATACTCAAGGACAACGACAATCGCGAGCTGGAGACCCAGGGAGACCTCTTTCGCGATCAGGGTTTCACGCGGTTGAAGGCCTTGATACTCACTCCCACACGACATCACTGCAAAGTTTACGTGGACAACTTCCTGAACCTCTGGCCCAAGAAGAAGGCCTCAGGGAGGCAGCGGATGAAGCGCGAATTTGGATCCAGTGACGCTGTAGACGAAAGTAGGCCGACGGACTGGGCTCACGTCTTCGAAGGCAACACTGACGACGATGGTATCGTGGGTATTCAAGTGCGAGATAGGAGTCTTCAGCTGTTCTCTTCGCCTTTAGAGTCTGATGTGCTCGTGGCGACGCCGCTGGCCGTGAGGCGTCTGATTGGAGCGGAGGGTGAGGTCCGGCGGAATTACGACTTCCTCTCATCCGTAGAGATAGTCGTGGTGGACCTGGCTGACACTCTTGTCATGCAGAATTGGGGACATGTCGAGGAGATATTCAAGGTCCTCAATGTCCGCCCCCAAAGCCTGGGTTCTGTGGACATACGCAGGATAAAGGAGACCGTTGCTGACGGCGGGGCGGGCACACTACGGCAGACGATCTTGCTGTCCAAGTACCGCCAAGTCGAGCACTCCGCGCTGTTCTCCCGGTACTGTCGTAATCGGCGAGGCTACGTGTCGCTGGCAACATGGCCCTATGGCCTTCTGAACACCGACGACAAGTACAAAACTTTGAAGACGCATGGGGTGTTGCATTCCTTTATTGGAGCTCGGTGTCGATCACCGTCAACGCTGATAGACGATTTCAGGAGTTACTTCGTCCAGAACTTCCTGAAAGGGCTCCATCCTAGGCTGAGAGACCGCAACGAAAACGTACTGCTGGTTGTGCCGTCATACCCCGACTACTTGTGCCTCCGCAAGACGCTAAAGTATGATCCTCACTGCGTAGGCTATCGTGTCATCCATGAGCACTCCAGCCTGTCTTCATCCAACCAGAGTAGGACATGGTTCGCCAATGGCGAGTGTCGCTTGCTGATCATGACTGAGAGGTACCTTTACTTCAGGCGGCCAAAATTAAAGGCGGCACAACACGTAGTGTTGTTCGGTTTACCGGCCAACGCCAACCTATTCTCCGACATTTTAGACCACCTGATTGCCCGGAACCGCCCCACTGAGTCGTTGGTCCTTGGGTACTACAGCCTTGCAGACGCAGAGGCTCTGCAAAGACTTGTGGGCGCAGAGAAGGCCAAGAGCTTGGTGGCTGATGTGCGATTCAATCTTTAATGTCGCGCTTCGGTGCTTTGACCACCAATGCAGCTGCCCCATACCATTGCACGTGTGACTGATAATTGACCCGTATACACCGCTGATTGATGCTTTACTATTCGTGACTGATAATTAACATGAACAGCCTGCTGCAGTTCATGCGCAACCCAGATTTCGCTAACCGCATGCTGCATACATTAGCTGCCGGTCAAACCGCCCTTACTCAGGCTGCAGGGCAGATGTCGCCGCTCGACGTGGCTGTAGGCGTCAGCGCCGCGGTGGCGCTGCTGCTTCTAAACTCTCTGGGTGGATACCTCCTGTTGATCGACAAATGGTACCGACAAGACTACTTCAGCCATGATGTCGGACATCTTATGGCTGGAGTGACTATGATAGTATCCGGTGTGATGTGTGCGGGGCTGTTTCTGCCTGCTTGCAGACGTGGCCGCTCCGGTCGCGATCTGTATTTCGTTCTGAGTGTAGTATGCGGCGGGATGGCGTGCGGGTTCGCCATGTCCTACGCGTGGGACCTGCCGTACGTGAAGCAGCACCACAGAAACCTTTACTCCGGCCACCCCGCCTCCCCCCTGATCCCTTTCCACGCTGCTGAGTCGGAGTGGACTTTGATCAAAGGTTGGAGTATTCCACCGTATATGGATAAGGTGGTCTTGTTAGCGACAGCTAGTGGCGTTCTGATGACAGTGCGGATTGTTTCGGCTGCGATCGGTAACAAAGAGTCGGCCTTCGCAGTTTGTCGGGTTATCGGTTTCAAAATGATGGTTGCGGTGTTGAGCTGCAGTCTCATTGGTATTACCCTGTTCTCCATGTCCGAGCATACTGTCAACATGTACCGATTGGGCTCGTTCCCTGACAAATACGGTCTTCGCTCGGAATACTCCACTGACGACATTGACTTCCTTCCAGATGCGTGGTTCAAGTCGGAGTTCCAACAGCCCTGGAATCAGATGTCTCCCCAAACCCTCCCATACATCGCAGCTGTGAAGGCAATCACTTGTTTGGTGGTGTTGCCTTTGGGATGCCAGTGGTATTTCAAGTCTCTTATCTCACACGTTCTATTGGTGTTGAGTATTCTGGCCAACGCCACCATGATCGTCGTCGCGTCGCCTGTAATTAAGTGGACGAAGGCAGCGGGGGGGTTTCTCAAGAAAGCATCCACCGACGGATTCAAGGGGGCGCTGAGTGAGAGGACTGACGGATCGAACGACGCTGGAGGGTGGATCAAGCTCTCAAGTTCAACGCAGATGACCATTTATGGAGTGTCGTGCCTACTGCTGATCTTGCTGGAGATAGTTAACAATATCCTTCCTCCAGACAAGAAGAGTTTGGGGGTTATTAACCCCAAGAAGGCCCTGAAACGACTTCAGACGGATAACCCCAAGAAGGCCCTAAAACGACTTCAGACGGACGTTGAGTACCCCAGGAACACAAACCTACAAAGGATCGAAACTATGACACCTCCGCCGAGTACAAGGTCATTTGGTAGGTATCACACCATGATACCCTCTGGTAGCCCAGGCCTGTGCCGGGCCCAAGTACAAGGATCGCCCCTCGCTGGTAGCCCTGTCCTGTGCCATCCCCAGGTCCAAGGATCACCCACCATGGGCTCACCCCCCAGGCCAGGAATGGGGTACCCGCCCATACTGAATCCCACAGCAGGTGTGCCGGTAGGCCCTGTAAGGCAAGGCTCGATGCCTGTTTACGTGAATAGAGGCCAAGCCTGGCGCTAGTCACATGATGTGAGAGAAATTAGGCTGAGACATTGGCACGAGCAGCCGCATTGACCTTGTATATGGCCTGGCGCAGCTTGAACCGCTCGAAGTCGTTCAGGTTGTCTCTGAACAAGCGAGCAGCGAGCTCTCGTCCTGGCTTAGTAGCATTGAACTGGTCCACAATGTCGGACTTCTCGAGTTTAGCCTTCAGGACCTTAGTGGTCACTCCTCTTGGAATGTCGATCTTGAAGTCAAGAAGAGTCACTCGTCTGAGAGGCACGACAGTACGGGGGACACCAGTGGTGGGACCATCGATGATCACCCTATTAAGGGTGACAATGTCAGTGATCACGGCCACCTTGTCGATGTGCTCGCCGTAGTGAATCAGCGCCAAGCGGCCAGTCTCCACGAAGTTCTTGATCACGCCCATCTCACGCCGTGTCGGAGTAAATCGGCCTTTACCTGGTAGGCCGTTCTGTCTTCTGAAAAGGACGATTTTCGCCTGCGCAACCAGCCGAAAGAGTCATGGTAAGTCTCGTTGCTTAAATGTAACATCATCCTTTTCAGTTCCAGCAGCGAAGCGATCCCTCCCTCATCCATTGCGTCCAGGACGTGCCAGCCCAGTCTTTTGTGACTGCCTACGCGGCTCACTTGAAGAAGGGTGGCCAGTTTCGCCTTCCTGAGTGGCATGACGTTGTCAAGACTGGCCATCTTAAGGAGCAGGCTCCCACCAACGCCGACTGGATGTTCGTTCGTGCTGCTGGCCTTCTCCGTCGGCTGTCCGCACGTCCTGGCAAAGGCGTTCTCCACTTCCGCCACCTCTACGGCGGCAAGAAGAACCGAGGTAACAAGCCTGAGCACCACGTGTTGGCGTCCGGCAAGGTGATCAGATACATCATGCAAGAGCTTGAGCGTGTGGGATTCGTCCAGCAGATGCCTAATGGAGGCCGAGCACTCACGCCTGTGGGCCAGAAGAGCGTCACCCAGGTCGCGAAGACCCTTGTCCAGAAGGAAGTTGAGACGACTGAATAGGTGTGGTAAACTTGGCTGTGGCTCTAAGCAATTAGAAAAAAGTCTGTTGCAGGGCAGTAGTCGAGGTGACACGGTCAACTGCAGGGCAGTTTGTTTCGAGTTTACACGAATTATGAACGCTCAGACCGTCAGGTAGTCGCTGACTCGATATGCATTCTAACTCCGTAAGGCCTTAGGCCGTTCAAGGCGAAATAGCATTAATTAATAAAGATGCCCTGGGCCTGCGACGTATGCCTGGTTGATAACGAACCCAACAGGCTAATATGCGTTTGTTGTGAAAGTCCGAAGCCGGGAGCCGTTCCTACGAATGCCGAACGACCTACAAAGTACCAGAAACGTGTAGCGCGAGTGGCTGTGCCGGAGGTTGAATGGCTGTGCGACGACTGTGACGGCGTTCTGAATGGCATGAAGGTCATGTACTGTCGGATGTGTCAGAAAGCGAGACGGCGACATTACATTTCAATCTGGGAGCTCGAACCCTCTCTGTGGACTTGCGACCAGTGCGGTGACCGCCACGACCTCATGCATGTGGCCTGTGACAACTGTGGATCCTATCGTCAAGGCGTGGAGGTCTTCGCCAAAAACGCAGACGGCCTCACAGAATGGAGCTGCGACGTGTGCGATATTACAAACGAGCCGGAAAAGCTGATATGTCAATGCTGTGACTCGCCCAAACCTGGCTCAACGCCGGTAGCTCCCGTGTCCACTGCGTTCGCCTTTGGCGCTCCGCAAGCCACCTCGACTTCCAATTCTACCCCTGTGAGCTTCGGAGCGCCCACACCCTCAGTTCAATTCGGGGCACCCACCCCCTCAGTTCAATTCGGGGCACCCACTTCTCCGCCGCCTTTCAAGTTCGGAGCGCCCGTGGTAGATGGGTCAATAGTTTGTGACTCGCCACCTACACCTAAGATTGTGGCGTTCGGAGCGCCGGCAAAGACGAATAAAACCGGCATGATGCATGATGGCTCTTCCTCAAAACTGTCGGAAGCGGATGAAATATTCTTTGGTCTACGAGAACTGCGATTACTTTTGCATAAGTCTGGTCGAGAAGAAGTCCTGAAGGCAGCTGAAGAGCAATTCGGCGAGGAGGTGCATGACCTGATAGGCTCAGGATATCCCGACAGGTCTACTGCTGTTGACGCTTTGGCGGTCAAGTTGAAGTTGGACAGGGGTACTGTGAAGTCCGTTTTGAATGAGACGCAACCAGACATTATGAAAGCTGTAAGCATTACCGGAACCAAGACGCCGGCCGGCAACGACAAGTACACGATCTCTAGCAACTGTCTAGTGCTAGAGGGCATCGACGCTGATGGGAAACCTTCAGTGTTCGAATTCAGCGGCACTATTTACGTTTCGGGAACCTCATCTTTTGACGGAACGGTGAAGCAGCAGCGAAAACGACAAAGGCTCGAAGAGCCGGACCCTTGATACGTCAAGTCATTGTGTATGAATTCCCAGCAGATCAGTACTCGCCTTCTTCATCTTCATCCTCTTCGTCCTCTTCATAGTCAGGGTTGGCCTTCCTACGCAGCATTTGGTGGTGTCGGAGGCGCGCCTCCTCATCCTTGTCCACTGCAGTCTTACTGCCTCCTCGCTTCTTCTCGTTGTCCAAAAATGCCTCGTAGTACCAATCTCGTACGTCCTGCATGTTTCCCTTCTTCTGTTGCACGTAGATATGTTCAACCACCTCCATAATGAACATGCATGCTACGGCCGGCGTCGTTAGCGCGCGAGGTTGGTTGGCTGGCGTGAGTTTCCGGCTTCTGTTGCCGCTGATGGCGCTTTCTGCCAAATTTGTCGCGAAATCGTCGTCGTCGAGGTCCTTGTAGTAGTCCACCACCTTCTCGTTGCTGATGAAATCATCCAACTTGGTGGAGTTCTCGAACTTCAAGGCTGTTGTTGGGAAGCCGTACTCAAGATCTTGCTGGATTGCAGTGTGTGCATCCTGGTTTGAGGTGAGCATGAGCCACAGAGACCCCGCTATGGTGCCTTCCACCACATCATTCGACGGCTCAATATAGCGAGTGTCGACCCAGGACCGCCCATGTAGCTTCTTGTATTCGCGCCACTTCTTCTTGTACCGCACGACATGCTCCACGTACTTGTAAACGGCTTCCGGTACGGGACAGTAGCCAAAGCCTGGCAGCCAGATAGTACGATACACTCGCGGCGGCAGCATGTTCATGTTGACGCGATACCGACCGTCTCGCTTGTCCAGCTGGAAAAAACCTGGAACGCTCGCAAAATGTGACATCATAAGGCATGCCAACGCTGGGTTACGGAGATGGTTTACCATGCTAATTTTGTTCTGGTAGTTGGTACGGTCCTTCATCCACTCCTGCATGGCCGACATCGCCTCCTGGTAAGAGGCCAGCAGGTCATTTCTGTTCTTGAAGCCAAATCGGCTCTTGTTCACGGTCTGTCGTTGCCAGCCCGACTCAAATGCGTCCTCCTCTTCCTGGACCTCGAATTGCTTGTAGTGCGACTCTATCCAGGGCCTGGTGCTTCGGTTCGCATCGTTAGCGAACCAAAAACTTGACACGCTTACGTGGTCCCGCTGTGCTTGTTTGGCCTCCTTCTCGACATCCTGCTCCGCGACATCGGTGCCCTTGGTGTAGGCCACCTCCAGCGCTTCCTTGAGGCCGTCGAACGGTTCAGCGGTGGGTTCAGCGGTGGGTTCAGCGGTGGGTTCAGCGGCAGGTTTAGTGGCAGGTTCCGCGACAGCCGCTGGCTCGTCATCGATGCTTATTTCGTACTCTGCGTCGTCCCCGTCCTGCTCCACGTTCTCCGGGGCCGCATCAGGATCCTTCGATTCAGGAATGTCCTGGGCAACAGGCGACACAGAACGCTGTTCCAGAGTATGGCTGGCCATTTCCAACGGCTTCGACACCGTTGAACTGGACGCTTCTGATTTACGAAAAACGTAGCTCGGGTTGTTGGATTTCAACCGAATGTATTCCTCGAGACGTTGAACAGCGAGGTCGCGAGCTTCAGGACCGTTCAACATGCTGAGTTCGTCAGAGGAGGTGCGTGAAAGGCACTCAGCCAGCACGCGCGCAGGGGGCAGCAAACTATGACCTCCACTCAAAATACTTTCAGGTGCCAACGATGCTAGCTGATAGTAGACGGCTCGTTCGGCCAGGCTTCCGGTTTCAAGTTGTTCCAAGGTGGGCTGCAGCGCTAGAATCGCTGTCAGAGTCTCGTCCGGCCGGTCGGGAACCACCTCGGTGTCAGCCGGGACTGCCACCATTGCACGTTGCAAAAGACCGCCAGAGATAAACCCCACCACGGCTTCCTGTGCGGCGACGAAAAATAAATCCGCCACGGACTGACTTTTTGGAACAGGGCCAGAAGCGATTCTGACGTTGTTGTTTGAGAGCCTCATAGCGCACTCGAAATTGAATATTTGATGCTCACGCTACTTGTGAGCTCTACCGCGTTACTTGTGAGCTCTACCGCGTTCTATTACACGCCCGGAATGCGCCTGCTGGGGAAATGAGGCATTAGTGGTGCTGGGGTTGGATTCGGTGGACAAAAAGTGGGCCGGCTCCCACCGACATACGTCAGTCCTCGCTGACTGCGAGGCGTCGAATCACGTGAGAACCACCAAAAACACACGCTTATGACAAAAAACATAAATCTTGTATTTGCTGCCGGCAAATTGGATAGTTTCAGAAGTTCTATACTTAGTGACTCCGTCACCGCCAAGCATCTCTGAATAAAAGCGCCTACGCACCTACGATATCAGGTGAGATAGGAGTGCACCGCTTACCTAGCAATGAGTGAACCAAGATCTGATCAAGAGGCCAATCCGTCTACGCAGCCCAACCGTCCCTCTGCGAGCAGGGGACATCTCGAGGGGTACAAGCTAGTCAGGAAGCCAAGAGAGGAGTCTCCCGACCATGAAGTGCGCATTACTAGCACTGGCCGTATTTCCAACTACGTCTCCTATATCGCTCGGCTGTTCGACCAAGAACGTGACACTGTGGTCATTAGAGCTACGGGAAGACCTATTAGCATGTCGGTCGCCGTAGCGGAGGTTGTGAAACGCCGTTTCAAGAACCTCCATCAGCTGACAACCATCGGCATGACTGATATTGTGGATACTTACGAGCCGCTTGAAGGAACGGAGGGCGAAACGAAGACAGTGTCGAGGTCCGTCCCGTACATCAGTGTGACTCTCACCACAAACGGTGCTAGCGTCGACAAAGAGGCCGTTGGTTACCAGAAGCCCCTCCCTGAGGAGATGGTCAACGAGCTCCCTCTGGATGAGGTCGTTCGCTCCAATGTCAACCGTCCCCGTTCACGGAAGCCTCGAAGACGCGTTCGTGGACCCAGCAAGAACTCCGCTGGAGAAGGCGATTCCCCTCAGGCCAATGGCCGGCCACGTGGCAGACGGAGCCGTCGCCAGAAAGATGACACCGTGATTTCTGGCCAGACGCATGAGTCTTGACCGCGTAGTTTATGAGGAGACTCCGTGTATAACCAGACGGCGAATTCAGGCAGCTATATGTGTGGGACACAGTCCCTGTAATTTCCACTAAATTCTGTTGATGTCTGCTCTTCAGTAGGTCGCATATGTGTCCACACATCAGCCCCCACTCGAAGTATAGGTGTTTAGCACCTCCGTGTGAGATCTCAAGGTTTCTTCAGGAGAAAGGGCATCCTGCAACAGGCAACCATGGGGCTCTGTTAGAAAGCCTTGGCGCCTATTTCCGCGAAGAACCAAGGCCCTGGCAGCTTCAATGTCGTACTCTGATCGCTGGGCACATGTGTCAGGTGCTGGCAAACTCAGCCAAGCCGCGCTACATTCTCGTGGGCTTGCATGGAATGAACGGGAATCCGTCCGACTTCATGTCATTTGCTAGCGATGTTCTTCGGAAAGCGGACAGCAAGCACATCGGCATGACGGTCGTATTGCCCTACGCCTTCAAGGAAGCGTCCGCGAACAAGCGGTCCTCCAAATCCAAAAAATGGGACCACGGTGGATTTCGGTGGTGGGATCTTGTCGACGAAGGCATCGTCGGAAAGATCAAGGGAGTTGTGGAGACTGTAAATGGCGCTCCCGCCGAATTACCCGACGTGTGCAAGGAGATCCAACGGATCGTGGATGAGGCCTGCTGTGTGTTAAAGCTTCCTGACTCTTGTGTGTCAGTCGTAGGATTCAGCATGGTGAGTCTGCAGTCGTCCTTCCACGCAGGGAGCGATGCTAACGTCAGACCTACTGTTCTCGCTTCGAACCCCCCCGTTGGCAGCCGGAATCCTGAGTGGAATGGAGGTGTATCGCTGGGACCATGATGTGGTCATGGACGCCTTCGACGCCGACATGAGGCGTTACAGGGCCTGCGTGGCGCTTCTACAAGCCCATTCGAAGTCCGATTTAATCGTTCCATATGTGGCCGGCACCATGATGAGAGAGCACTTCCGAAAGCTTGGATTTGGGCGTGATGTGCCCTACGAGTTCGTAGAATTTCATGGGGCTCATGTCATCGACCACGACGTACTGTGTCAGTTCAAGGACTTCCTGTTCGACGCCATTGAGCAAGGGCCCGCCATGCCTCCCCGCAGCCTTCAAGGCAAATGTGGAATCATCCCCCTTGTAAAGAAGCACTGGTGAAATCATTCACACACACCTTCAAGGCAAATGTGGAGTCCTTGTGAAGTAACACTGGCGAAATCATTCACATGTAGAGTTATTCATGCATACATGTAGACTTATTTTGCAGCCACTTTTCGCAGTCTAGCGAACAGGGGTTTTCGCAGTCTAGCGAACAGGGGTTTTGCGTTTACGTGGCGCAGGCCTCTTGGTTGCACGACCCTTTCAAGCTGCGCCTCAATCACTCGGATGGCTTCGTAGACATCTGGACACGACTGGACATAGAAACACTTGTGTACGTTCTGAAGCAGGTAGCGTTCGGCTTCCAAGAGTTCGTCGTAGTCGAGCCGCTCCTGGACTTTGAAGGGCAACGAGAGGTTGTGTCGCAGACGTTTAATGTGTCCCACAGTAGTTGTGTTGATGTAAGTAGGGTAGCGCTTCTCGAGGAACGCCAGAAAACGGAACATCTCCTGTTTCTGGTTTCGGGGCAGCCGGAATTCGTGATGCACATCGGCCAAGAATCGGAGGACGACCTCGAAATCAGTCTCTACCCAGTGGTTAGAGAATGACTCAGGCCACTGGGTGAGATCCAGGTTCCATTTGGCGTATGGAGGTGGGGTGGGGGGTGCAAGAGTGGTGGAG
>NW_027179234.1:0-1520 GCF_019968985.1 Porospora cf. gigantea B | reverse complement strand
TTTCTCGCTCTTCGCGTCCTTTTTAGGCGGCATCCCAGTGAAAACGCATTTTTTCTGCCCCACATGATGACAGGTTTACTTTGAAGTCAGTTCTCCCACAACACCGCCCCAGGCCCAGTAACATCGGAAAGCCAGGCGCCTCTCGTTTCCAATAGCCCAATTACGCCGGCTTTTTTTTCATGAAGATCCTGTGGGCGTTTGTGGCAGTTGCGGAGGCCGATTTGCCGGTGCATGCTTATCTCGCTGATGTCAGTAGCTCGTGGGAGTTTTTCTTAAGCGAGTCATCTCGAGAACTGCAGAACTGTGCTGGGTCGCAACCTAACCGCAACGTAGTCAATCTCCAGCTCCCAGTGGGAACTTGTGACGTATAAGACGCAGTCATTGGAATCGTGGTTGAAAACTGAAACGCTGGACCCGTTTACATTGACATTGACAACTGACAGAGTGGTAAACCACAGTGAAAGATTCATTCCCGGTCCTGGCCGAGAGAACTGGGAAGTTCTCGCTGTGAAGAACGAGGACGACATTGCAGGTCACTGGTCTATGATTTACGATCTCGGGTTCCATGTTGAGGCAACCACCCCCGCCTTCGACTCGCCAGTCTCGATGGTAGCTTTCTTGGAATACCACCCACGACATTCAGAAGAGTGCACACCGAAGAACTCGGACCACGTGGAATCTGATGGTTCCGTCTCTTGCTACAAGACCCTACCGCACCGAACGATGGTGGGCTGGTACGAGGTTCTTGGCAAGGGGCAGTATGGGTGTTTCAGGGCGGCTGCGAATGATAGAAAGCAAGAGAGGCTCGTGAGCATGGGAGACTTCTCCACGGGTCGGCATTCCACTGCGAAAGACAACTACTTTCTGGGTCCCAGCTTAACGGCCTTTCATGGTTCGGCTAAAGCTCGACGGAAAGTTGTGAGTCGTGCGTTTTCTCGAGGCTGTGAGGGCCGCAACAAACGAGGTGACCAGATTCTGCCGAGTATTTGGACTTGGGGGGATCCCATCACGTTCGAAGCGCTGGACTTGAAGTTCGAGGAAACCCATCCCGTTCTAGATCAATCCACGTGTGGAAGTTGCTTTGACATCGCCATCACATACACGCTACAGAAGCGAGCTGAGATTGCTCAGCACTGCCGTTCGGACCCCAATTCGGCAATTTGTCCGTCACAGTTGCGTTCACTGCTGAGAGAGCATGACAAGAAAGCGGTAAAAACAGCCTTGCAATCGGTTGCCGAGATGTCACAGTCCCGCCTGCTTGGTGACGTCCAGCTTAGCGCGCGGTCTCTGATTGATTGTGATATCTACAATCAAGGTTGCGAGGGTGGATACCCGTATCTAGCGGGCAGGCATGCCCGCCAGACAGGCGTCGCGACTGAGGACTGCGTGGAGTACAACCCCTCCAGGTCCTACAGCTGTCCGTTCAACATCTTTTCGAACACAGCTGCTCGGAAGGAGTGCTCCGATGACCAGCGTGTTTACGCTCTCAGATCAGGCTATGTCGGAGGTTGTTTTGAGTG
>NW_027179233.1:0-1522 GCF_019968985.1 Porospora cf. gigantea B | reverse complement strand
TTGGTCCTTCCCTTGTGCGTAGGTTAGGAAGTCTTTTAGTTGTTGTTCTCGTGGAACGTGGAATCTTAGAGAAAGAAAGGTCTTTATCTCTTCCCATGCGATTCCGTGCTCTAGTGAATTGCAAAATTCCAACGCTTCACCTGTCAGAGTGCTTTTCAACAGTCTGAGTCTGTCTTTGTTGGGAAGAGGTGCGAGTCGATCGTCGATGTTCTCCATGTGGATTCTGATATCCCCACTTGAAAATTTCTTTATATGGGAGAGTTCTTCTTTAATGTTCTGGTAGCGAGTGCTAGTCCACATCTGAGTGAGGACGTGTTGAGTTGCTCTCTTTTCTACCAGCGCAGAAATTAGCTGCTTCTTATTCATCTCTCCAGTGCTGAGGTCCATATCCATGTCCACGTTGAGAGATTCTATCAATTGGAAAAGGACAGCGTCTGCGTCCATATTGTCTGGTGCTTGAGCGTTGCTCGGTGAGTTGTTCACGTTGTCGTCCACCATGAATGATATGTATTGGTGTAAGCACAGTGTTAAATAAGCACATAGTCCAATGTCTCTGTGGGGTGTCCATTAGTGGGGTCAGACATCCCCTCCGTAAGCTTCTCGTCACCTGATGAGATCCTTACAGTAATTGGTCCTGGACGTGGCAGTCTTTTCAGTCGATTGACTGAAACAATCGTCGTCGTGTCGTCGTCATTTGACTTTACAGTCGCGGCGTTTCCGGTGATGGTCATGATCTTGTGGACCCGAGGTTGTGGCTTGATGGCCGATGAAATGTCATTCGGATTGAATATGATGACCTCATCTCCGACTTCCAGCTCTATTGACTGTGCGGGTGCCTTAAGTCGCTGCATGATCATGTCATCTGGGGCTCTTGGTAGTCTTCCATAGACTAATTGGAATGGAGTCGATGCTCCTCTCTTAACCGGCTTGAAGCGAAAGTCCTTCACGGCTTCAGCCGTCAATTGGCTTATCGTGTCTGTGTTGAGTTCTTCATTTGTAGGCATTCGGCGCTGTATACCCTGTTTGATCAGGTGAAGGTACTTCTCTGCTTTGCCGTTCGCTTGTGGTCCGTGTGGTAGGGTGGGGTCGTGATGAATACAGTACTGTTTCATCACCGAAATGGAGTCCAGTGCGGTGAATTCGGGGCCTCCATCTGTCACTAAGGTGAATGGCGCTCCATGTCGAAAGAGAATTTCTTCCTTCAAGGCGCTGACAAACTGCTTCGCTGTTTTATCCTTGCAGATGCGATACTCAATCCAGCTTGAGTAGGCGTCAACGAAAATTAGTAGGTATTGCTGCTCAGCTAACTTCGAAAAGTCAGCGTGGACTCGAAAGAATGGCAGTGGTACCAAGTGTCTCTCAGGATGGTGTCCAATTGCTGGTGTTGCTTTCGAGATCCGACATGCTCTGCATCGGTTGTAGACTTCTTTCGCTGTTGTCTTCATGCGGCGCCATGCAAAGAGTTTGCCGAGATTGTGCATCATTATCTTAGGATGAGCGTGCCCGTAGTGTTCGTGTGCCC
>NW_027179232.1:0-11686 GCF_019968985.1 Porospora cf. gigantea B | reverse complement strand
TCATCGTGAGAGCCGACCTGCAGCAAACTCCCGATAGTAGCGGGCATGAATTGCGCCTTTTCACAAGTTCTGTGCCCTCGGATTTTAGGCACAAATCGTGTTCGTTGCCCAGCATCGTGGGAGAGGAGAACCTGCGTCGCTGTGTCGCACACCTCTCTCAAAGAACACAGTATTAGGGTATCAGTAGATCAGGGTGAGAACGCTCGAAAGTTGTGTGCACTGTTCCGTGGGGCTTATGAGATTTACAGTCGTTGTAGATCCTTGTGTGGTGGTTGTAAACTCATCGGAGAAGTAGACTGTTTGCGCTCTGTCGGCTCTCGCTTTCTGGATAGAGATGACCGTTTGCTGCACTTGCAATCAAGGTAAATTTTGTGTGCACATTAATAGTAAGACCGGCATGAAGTACTCAACAGAGTCGTTCGATCCTCGATCTGATAATTGCGCAAACCCTTCACAGGAGAACTATGAGCCGCGGAAGAAGCCGGTCATTCAGGTAGAGGCACTTTGGGGTTCGTACTCAGGTTTTACGACTCATTCATTTGCTGGGCAGGCACTTGGCTCGAGGACTGGATTCTTGCTACACCCACACAGTCGACTGGTTGGATGAAGAGAACTTGCCTGGCGAGATCGGCGATCAGGAATACGATCATGAGGTGGCCATGGGCAGACAGCCGACGTCCATCCAAAAGGAGTCTGACCCTTTCGTCAGCCTGCTATCCTTTGTCGGGAAAACTGTGTGGAAGACGATTCCAGATGTGGAAAAATCCGTAAGGTCCAGAATCCAGAGCATCCGAGAGAACATGAACCCAGCAACCATTGCCCGTTATGATTCCGTGGAAAGATACGAAGCGCACAGGTAAGCACGCATTTGTCTGCAACACACAGCAACCATCTAACGTCTGGAATATCGTCGAACAGCTCTGCTGCCTGTTTCCACTACTGAACGAGTCGGCTCTGAGCAGTCCTGCATGTGGCACACTCTGTGTATCCAACCTTAGTATGTCTTGCACGTTGGTCGTGGCTTGTCCCATTCTGTCGAACATCTGGTTCACGGAGTGTGGCACCGCAGCAGAATTCAGCTGGTAACGCAGCTCTCTGATAATGTGCTCCTGCTTCTCAAGCTGCATCTGGACTTCAGGTCTGAGGTCGCCTCCCAGTCTCGTTTCCTCGAACTCCAGAACACGCGAGAGACCTTCAACCTTCTGCGCAGTGTCAAACGGAATCCTTGAAGCCAAGAACTCGGTATCTTCCGGCCTGTCTGCCTTGAGCATGGCTACCTGCGTCTTCAGCTGGCTTATCTCATCCTCCAGCACCTGAACGTTATTTTTGTCTCTGATGTCTCGTGTGATCTCACGCACCTCATCTTCGTATCCCTCACGAACCCGTCGGTTTTCTGCTCTCAGCTCGGCGGCGTCCAATGCTGTTGCCAGTGTCGCCTTGCGTGTGCTGATAATTTGCTCGTGCGCCTCCTGCACTAGCTGAGTGAGGTGTTTCACGTCATGCTCCAGTCCCCTTCGCAGGGGCAGGCAACTGCAGCCGGCGCTGGGGTCGTCATAATTCGCCTTGATGTTGTCCGCGGCGCTCTGAGTGTGAACCTCGCGTTCGTCTCACCTGAAGTCGAGCGAGGTCCTCCAGCACGTCCTGCATTTGCTCCACATGGTCGTTGCACGTTCGAAGGCGCGTAGCGTCCAGAGAGCCCTCCGTGACAGCCAGGGTAGCGAGGATATCAGCCAATGTCGTCCGCGTTACTCGCTCCGTTTCATACAAGGCTCGCCTAACTTGGCTCAACAGGTCATCGGCGTTCCGCCGCATTTTGTCTGCCCTATGTAATGCTTCGATGTCGTCCGTTTCGGATTCCGAGTCCTCGCCTGTTTCACGCCGTGATTGGTGGTGTTTGGTCTCCAGCGAAGCAAGTCGAATGCGCTGCTCTAACTTTCGCACTCGTCGATTCGAGTTTCGTAGCTGGGAAGCGAGCTCGCTTACCAAAGTCCCCGAGGCATCACGTGGAGCAACATCAACAGCCAGAGAGAGAAGCCGCTCCGTCTTCTTGTCCACGACAATGCTGTACTCCGCCTTGTCCTCTTCGGTCATGGATCGTATGCCCTCCAGAACCCCCTGCGTTCGGGGTGACAAATCTGAAAGCGACTCTCGCGAGGACTTTGGTCTGAAATTGTCCCTGATTTCCTGAATGGTGCGGAGAGCTGCGTCTATGCTAGCGTCCGCAATCGATCTCGACTTTGGACTGGCCTTTGCAGTTTCAGCTGTCCTACGATTTTCGTCCCCTGATTTCCCCCCAGACTGAGGCGGGGCCTCTGGGGTCGATCCTGGACGACCCCTGTCTGGAGGCGAAATAGCTTGTGCTTCGTCTTTAGTTGTCAGCGGTTCGTCCTTGGCTTCCTCAATGACTTTCTGATAGGTCCGTACTATGCCGTCAGGGAACGCCTCAATGCCCTCTACCCTCATTTTGCTTTGAAGCTGGGCCAGAGGTCTCCACTGTAGCTCTTTCATTCCAACCTTCTCCATCGCTAACACCGGAGCCGGCTTGAGACCTTTATCGACCCTTTTCGGAAGAGGAACGTTCACAAAGCGAACCTTGTCCCCATCAACCTCCACCGTTCGCACGTCAGCCTCAGGACGGGGATACATGAATGTCGAGCGGCTTGCCGCTTGGGGCATGCGAAGAGGCTTACCGGTGACGTGCGCCGCGGCCTTCAGAACCTGCTCGTTGGAGCGCTCCACCAAGTCCTTACGTGGCCCGTGAACGATAACTTCCAGATTCTTCGGCAAGACCGGTTCTTGCTTTCTTTTGCGTTTTCGGCGAGGCAGGAACGCCTCAAGTTCCACCACCGGTTTATACTCCGTCGCCACACCGACTGGAAGTTCCGCCAGACTCGCGTCATGCTGTTTCGCAGCACTCCTTGCTTTCGAATCGACTGTCGGCGTGGCGGTGGCGAGTATAGGGCGAATCTGGACGCTGCTCCATGTCTTCGGTTGCTGGTCATCTTCTTCACCAGAAGCGTACTCGCCTGTTTGAGGGTGCCACCACTTCTTATAGGTGTCTACCCAGACCCAGCCATCAACGCAGTAGTTCCCAAATGCGTCAAAGTAGCCTCCAAATTCGTCCGGTGTAGTTGCGGGAACGGCTATCCCCGAAACGCCGTCATCACTTGTCGAGGTGCGCATTGTGTGCACTGTTGACATCTAACCTGGCATGGAGCGATTCTTTGACCAAATATACCATATGAGGAAGATTCAATAAACACTACATCTCGACTGTTAATGTGTCAGCGAAAGACTGCTCAATCGAGCCCACCTTCTCCTTCCAGAGGGGCACGATCTCGGGCAACTTCTCTGGCGCATAAGTCCGAGCATAGAAGGCAGCGTGTGCGATCATTTTGTGGGCCAAGAGGATGTCCACCACCTTGTGAGTGTCTCCCAACAGATGACTCGTTTGCCAGCTGACGTTAACAACACCTGCAGCCGCTGCTTCTGCAGCTGTCCACGCCAAATCGTCTCTGTTCCCGGTGGAGCTGAAGAGGAGCAAACAGGAGCTGAAGTCCCGCGCATGCTTAAAGCAGGACCCTGCCAGGGCCAAATTGCCTTGCTGCATGGCTGCGTCTCCAAGCTGTCGCCACATCTTGGTGCGCCCATCGCCACATTTGGATGCGATTTCCGCCGCTAGCTCCAGACGCCCTAACCCCAGAGCGAGTGCAAAGCGATGAGCTTCATCAGTAGTGACCTTCAAAGCTGTCTCCTGGTGGCCAATCTTGTCCAGGAAGCGAGCCACCTTACCGTGGAGACTGGAGTCAATTCGCAGGAACAATTGTTCCGCCTCCTCAAACTGTTTCTGCAAGACAGCCAGCTTATAGTGGACCACGTCAGCATTTAATCCGAAGCCGAATATATCCAGGTTCTTGTCCATCGCACAGAGCATATTCGAATCCTCCATGTAGCCTACCAACCATTTGGGGCCTTCGGCGAAGGCGAGGTTCTCTACGTGACCTAGTGTCCACGTCTGAATCCTCAGAGCCTTGGTCATGTACACAAAACAGCCATTGGCTACCCATACTCCGGAGTCAACGACGTCTGCAACTTGGCTGACCACGCTGAAAGCGTCCTCAATGCCCTCCTGGTCTTCCTCGAGTGTTGTAGGTCGCTGTAAGGCCGCCAGATCCAATCGAAGGAAAAAGAGTCCTTCGGTCGTAGCGAGAGCTACGGTGGTTCCGTCTGGAGACCAGAAGGCGTGTTGTGCATACACGTCCACACGTTGGATGCACCGAGAGCGCTCCCAATCGTAGAAGCAAACAAAATTATCGGCAGAGCGGACTCCTAGCAGGGCGCCACCAAACATGCCGTCGACCTGGTACTCGGTCGAGAAGTTGAATTTCTCCTGGAAGTTGTGAAAGACGGTTATCCTGCCAGTCTTGCTGCGCACAGCATAATGTCCCTCTGGAGACCACACCAGGTCAAACCCGGCGCCGTAGGCCTTGTTTCTCAGTGCTTGTGCCGTATGGATGAGGAATTGGTCTTCCCCATAGACGCCCACGAACCTCCCACTTGGGTGGTGGGATATCGCCACGGGATGCACCTCGGTGACCCCGAGGTCCTTCTTCATCACGTGTAATCTTTCTCCGTCCGCGGTTAGGGCAACGTTCTTCAGATTCACCGTCAGGACATCGGAGCCCGACACCATAACGATCTTTCCGCTGTGGAACGAGGCTTTTGGTCTGTCTGACCCCAGATTCACCACCACACTGCCTTCATCGAAACCCATGGCGAGCATGTTTCGCCCACATGATAGGTCCCAACAGCGGTTCATGTCGAATTTCAGAGCTCGATCCTGCTTGAACGTGTTGGCATGCCACAAGACGACGGAGTGGTCTTCCGACCCCGAGATGATCAAGTTCTCCTCTACGTTGAACAGCACGGATATAACGTTGTCAGTGTGACCAGTCAGCACTTGCAGGCACTGCTTAGTCGTGTAGTCCCAGATGCGCACTGTGCGGTCGTCGGACCCCGAGACCAGGAAGGGTCTGTCTCCCCCAGAGGGGTACGCCACACAGTTTACGCCCTGGTCGTGTCCAAGCAGGGTGAAATTGCTGGACAATGGCGTTACTGTAGGCTTCGATGGAATTCCCCAAACCCTGATTGTGTGGTCTAGGCTCGCACTTGCGAAAATCTTGGGATCTTTGTGGTTCCACTCTACGCACATCACGTAGTGACTGTGCTCTTCGAAGGAGGCCACCACCTCTAAGGTGTTCTTCTTCTCCCAAGACCACAGCTTAATGGACGCATCGTCCGACGCCGAAAGTAAGTAGGGCTTCGTTGGGTGCACGGCCAAGTGCCTGATGTAATCCGCGTGAGCGACGAATTCATTCAGCTTCTTGCCAGTGTTAGAATTAAACACGCTTCGTTATGCAGTCTCAAGGTTCTCACCGAATGTAAAAGTCATCTGAACCGGTCACTATCCACTGTTCTTGCGGTATAAAGCGGGCGCAGCGCACAGCTGTGGGTGCCGCCTCGATTACCTTGACAAGTGATTGGTTGTCAGTGTTGTGAATAGTGACATGTCCCCTGAGTGAGTCCCCGACGCCGGCCTCACGTGAAAAGGGCAGACAAAACCCAGGGTTCGGTGGGGTGGATCTCAACGCTCTTTACACGATCGGTTCGGGTACACAATCGCTTCTTCAATTCAGAACCCAACATGGTGAATATCTCAATTATTGAACAATGTGGAGCTACCTGTTCCGATACATCATCATCGGTGACACGGGTGAGTACCCTAGCATCTCACCATTTCAGGCGTCGGAAAGAGCTGTCTTCTTCTGCAGTTCACTGATAAACGATTTCGGTGAGTTCTCTTTGGCTGTGACATCAGAGCGGACCACGACTTGACGATCGGCGTCGAGTTTGGGGCTCGTCTTGTCACTGTGAACGACATTCCGTTGAAACTGCAGGTCTGGGATACGTAAGGGCAAGGATCTCGTGTCACTCAGGGCCGGCCAAGAGTCGTTCCGATCTATCACCCGGTCGTACTATCGCGGGTCAGTAGCTGCACTCCTGGTCTACGACATATCCAGACGCGACACATTTATCCACTGCCGTCGCTGGTTGCAGGAGGTACGATCGAACAGTCAACCACTTATCACCATCATTTTAATCGGCAACAAGTGTGATCTTGAGAAAAGGGAGGTCCTTTACGAGGAGGGTGAGGATTTCGCCAAGGAACACGGACTCATATTCATGGAGACCAGTGCCAAGACAGCTGAGAACGTCGAGGCCGCCTTTCTGGAAACTGCGCGGAAGATAGTTGATAACATCGAAGATGGAGTGTACGACCTGACAAATGAAGGCATAGGGATCAAAAAAGGACCTGCCCTGCAGACGGAGCTCGGCGCAGGCGTCGTTGATCTAGCGGCTGAGGGGGCTGCTGGAAGTGGGTGCTGCTCGTGAGATGTTTTCGGACTCGTAAAACTATGTAGTTGAGCAATATTTGTGAAAATGTGGTGGTCCTGGCTGGTAATCGTGTGGTGGTCCGGCCTATCATTTGCGAATGATTTGCAGAGCCAACTCGATCAGGTGAATCGGAAATACGCCACGCCAAGTTCTCGTTCTCATACGTCGTCTGCTGAGGACTCCTGGTTGGT
The DNA here is from genome assembly GCF_019968985.1 of Porospora cf. gigantea B. Lineage (NCBI taxonomy): Eukaryota > Apicomplexa > Conoidasida > Eugregarinorida > Porosporidae > Porospora > Porospora cf. gigantea B. The sequence continues at coordinate 5,039 of NW_027179232.1, read as the reverse complement.
AAGACAACTAAAGGAGACGGCAGGTCGGGTACGGAGGCCCAAGACTATGGACGCCGTGACCTTTTTTGAAACCAAGGGCGTCTGCGATATCCCTAGTCCGCAGGGGACATTAAAGATGCTGGGGATCTCTTACCGGCTCGAAAACGGGGAAGAAAAAGATGCCGTTGCGGTTTACGGCAGCGACAGGGCAACCGGTAAAGGAGTCGTCGTTCGAGTGCATGACCAGTGCGTCACGGGAGAAGTTTTTCTGAGTTTTAGATGTGACTGCCGGGAGCAGCTTATGTCTGCGCTGCAATATTTAGTGGACCGCGGCGGAGTCTTGATTTATCTTCAGCAAGAGGGTCGCAATATCGGACTGGCCAACAAAGTTGCAGCCTACCAGGCACAGCAGGAACTTGGTCTGGATACCGTGGATGCCAACCTCCATCTTGGTCTGCCGGAGGACGCGCGGACGTACAGAGTCGTTCCTTACGTGCTGGAGGCGCTCGGTATTGAGTCAGTGCAGCTGCTGACGAACAACCCGAGGAAGGTGGACTTACTAAGACAGGCGGGGGTAGACGTCGTAGGCACCATCCATCTGCCTAGTTCGGTTCACAAGGACAACGAAAACTACCTTCGCAGCAAAGTTGCACGCATGGCGCATAACCCGATTCTTACTGGAGCCGCAGACGCCATCTCTCGGGGAACGGTCACCTGCGGCGTCAAAACAGCGCGGAAGCTCTCAGAAGGGTCACGCCGCAAGCCACGTGCTCTCGAGGACATCATCGGCCCCGCACCCCACAACAAGCCGTACTGGGACGAAACGGAAGCCACCCCTGTCTTGAAGGATATCCTTGCCAGGGAGCACATCACTGGCAAGTGGGTAAAAGGTCCCCACAGCGTAGTTCGTGCTTTGGAGTCGCTGGCAGCAGGCAAGATGGTGATCGTGATCGATGACGAGGGTCGCGAGAACGAGGGAGACCTCGTCATGGCAGCCAGCAAGACCACGCCCGAAGATATGGGGTTCATAATCAAATACTCTGGAGGCGTTGTGTGCGCGCCGATGCTGCCCCAACTTGCTAACAAGCTGAACCTCCCCCCCATGACTCTAAAAAACGAAGACACCAAGGACACGGCGTTCACCGTGAGCGTGGACTTGAAGGACGGTTCCACCGGTATCTCTGGCGGGGCTCGGAGTGCGACTGTCCAACGCCTCGCCGACGCGGAATCGATCGCGACTGAGTTCTCACGCCCCGGGCATGTATTCCCACTGGTGGCCAGGGCAGGCGGTACCCTCGTGCGGCAAGGCCACACTGAGGCGGGCATCGACCTGGTTCGCTTGGCTGGGATGCCCCCCGTGGCGGTCATCAGCGAGATATTCTCGGAGGTCGCCCCAGCTGAGGTCGCGAGGCTCCCTGAATTAGAACGCATGGCCCGCAAGTGGGCGGTGGACCTGATTACTATCGACGACATCGCTTGCTACCGATTGCTGTTGGAGTACGATTATGAGTGCGAGGTGTGAAGCTTGCTCGCATACGCTTGCATGTACTTCTCCTCAAAACCGTTGCCTCGTATAACGCCATCCCATCGGTACCCTGCTGAGATGGAGAATCTGTTGGGAGGTGACGGGAAGGGGCAGGATGGTTTGCCCCCCTCCTCCTCCTGCGACACCTTGAGCATCGCATACATGGGGTCATCCCATAACAGCTGCTCTCTGAGTTCCCTATCCAGCGATTCGTCGATCTCTTGTCTAGCGAAACCGCCCTGGTGGATCAGAGCTTCTTCCGCCGCCCGTAGTGCCTCATCTTCCCGTTGCTTCAGTCCGGTACCCCACTCTGCTGTCTTCCATTCCGCCTTGGGTCTGCTGTCAGGCTTTCGGTTCAGCGCCTCCCACTGTTCTCGGGAAATTGGGACTCCTGACGCATCTCGGTAGACTATCTGAACTTCCGTTTCCTCTCGCTGGCTGAACAGTTGATCAGGCAGAGGTTGACTAGGGGGCTGCGATGAGATTTGCGATGGAGGCTGCAGATCCCCAAAGTTGGACTTCACGAAATCATCATGTTCTTTGAATCGGACGTCCTCCAGCTGAGTCTTGTACTCCGCCAAAAGTTCCGCTTGCGAGTCGTCCACTGCTGGTAGGTCCTCTGCGTCTAGGGTAGTCCATTCCCGAATATCCTGATTCACCATGGCTTGCCACGCGGTATTGGAGGACTTTGGAGGTAGAACGTCGATCTCCTCCTCATCCACCGCTTGCAGAGTTCGTCTTCGCTTCGGCTTTCTTGTATACCTCTCCAGCCCGGACATTCAAAAATCTGTGACCCTACCTTGCGTATAATCGTTGAATTTCGCTATGGCATCCAAGCCTCAGCAACTCGAATGTCTCCTCGCCCAGCTCAGCGTCTTGTTCAAGGACAATGACGAGATTTCGTCAACTCACATCGCTGAGGTAACGGGAGACCCTCACGAAACCGTGATGAACCTTCTACGTTCTCTCCATTCAAAAGATAAGATCACCATGGTTTTGCAGGACCAAGTTAGCTGGTACCCTACTGACGAAGGATCTGAAATAATTATGGCAGGCAGCCCAGAGAAGCGGCTGTTTGACCTAGTGATGGAGGTGCACGCCCTCCCCATCGCCGACCTCAAACGCGACCACCCTATTCTCGCTGACGTGGGTCTGAAGAACGCCTTGAAGAACAGGTGGTTGATCATGAATAAGGAAACCCGGACAGTGGCCTGTAGCCCGGCCTCAGTAGTCGACGTTTGCCAGGAGCAACTTACCATTGTGGCGAAGTTGGTCGACGAGACCCGTATTCTGGAGGCACTACCGAATGCGGCTGAGCTGAAAAACATGCGGAAACGTAAACTAGTTGAGTCTAAGTTGCAGAAAGTGGCCCTCGTTCGACGGGGTGAGCATTTTTCAACCACCATCGAAACGTTCGCCACTGAACTGACGAGAGACATGATTCTCACGGGCACATGGAGAGACATGAAATTCAAGCCGTACAACTGGAATGCGGCGGGTCAAACCGTCAGCCGAGGCTCTGTCCACCCGTTAATGCGAGTAATGGCGAAGTTCAAGGCTGTCCTCATGAACATGAATTTCGAGGAGATGCCCACCAACCAATGGGTGGAGTCCTCCTTCTGGAACTTCGATGCGCTGTTCCAACCGCAGCAGCATCCGGCTCGAGACGCGCAAGACACCTTCTTTCTGAAGACGCCCGACTTCTGCCGACGGGAGCTGCTCCCGTCGGACTACTTCGAGACGGTCAGAAGGACTCATGAGGTGGGCGGCTTCGGCTCTATCGGATACCGGTCTCCCTGGTCGGAGGAGGAGACTTGCAAGAACATCTTGCGAACTCACACGACAGCTGTCTCTGCTAGAATGCTCTTCGAAATCGGACAAGATTACCAGCGTACAGGGGTCTTTAGGCCTCGCCGGCTCTTCTCCATAGACCGCGTGTTCCGAAATGAAACTCTTGACGCGACTCATTTGGCAGAGTTCCATCAGGTCGAGGGACTGTGTGCTGACCGAGACCTCTCTCTGACAGACCTGATGAGCGTCTTTACCACCTTCTACGAAAAGATTGGCATCACAGACCTGAAGTTCAAGCCTGCTTTTAACCCATACACTGAGCCTTCTATGGAGATTTTCGGATACCATCCTCTTCTGAAGAAATGGATTGAAGTGGGGAACAGTGGCATCTTCCGACCGGAAATGCTGCTACCTATGGGTTTACCTGAAGACGTTAATGTCATCGCGTGGGGACTGTCTTTGGAGAGACCCACCATGATTCGCTACGGTATTCGTAACATTCGGGAGTTGTTCGGTCACAAGGCTGTGCTAGGATGCAACTAGTTTTCTTCTGCGTCGTCTTGGCTAGTCTTGTACTTCTTTTGATCAAATCGGATGGTGTTTGTTTGAACCCCAAGAACCACAACCAGAACGAGAATCGCCGAAACCAGAACCACTGCTTTAGCAGACAACCACAGTGGGGCGCCAAAATAGGCTAGACCTTCCGGTCCAGGCGGGAGTCGTCCAAACACGTACATGAGGGCACACACTCCCCATAGCACCGACACTGAGCATATGAGGCACATCATTAGATGCACGACCAGAGGGATGTCCGCTAGCAGGCTGACAGACACGCCGCCCACCAGAAGCGCCCCGATCCAGACGTAGAGCGTGCTGTAGGGGTCCGAGGCCGTCCAGGAGTTGTAGGCCAGCAGAGGGCGGCACAGAATGAGACCGACTATGATACCGACAGTCAGAGTCGAAGGGAGAATAACCAAGGCTAGACATGCTAGACCAAGAGCTGGGTTACATCATAGCGGCTGTCTTACCAGAAGCCACGGCTACTGGGGTAGTGAGCGTGGCGGGCACGCCGGATATGGACAGAGGTGGAATTAGAGCGTAGGTGCCCACAGACAAGCAAGAAGCTGCGAGGAAGAGCCAAAGAACTCGAGGGTCGCTGCGTGGGCTGACGCCTCGCCACCCACTTCGCCGTGAAGTTCATCCAGAGGAACACAGGACACAAGAGGCTGGCGATTGAGGCGCAGCCTAGCGCCGCTGCTGGCTAGGGACCCCTGGAGTCACCTACCCTTCCCATAGAAATGCGCCATGTCGATAGCGCCTGCGGCGCCCGCCTCGCCACCTCCACCACCAACCCCTCCCGCGCCGAAGGCACCCGCGGCTCCACTGCCGGCTGCAGTGAGTTTAGATTTCTCAGCTGCAGCTGCCGCGTCAGCCTGCGAAGCGAGTTTTTCCTTGTAGAGATCGCCCAGGGTCTCCTCCATGGCGGACTCCAGATCCGCCATGGCTCCAGACATACCAGCGGGATAGAGCTCTTCTGGTTTCAACCTGGGCTCCGGTAGAATTCGTTTTACGTCTCCGGCTACCTGTCTCACAACGACCCACAAAGGGCGTACCACATAAGGGTAAATCGCTACGACGCGAGAAAAGAGCAGGACGCTCAGAGTATGCATACACGTACGATTGACCTCCAGAAACTCCCCTAATTCTACATTTCTTCGCGCATGGCCTCGATCAGCGTACTCAA
>NW_027179231.1:0-1523 GCF_019968985.1 Porospora cf. gigantea B | reverse complement strand
GCTTGTAGTATGGCTTGTAGTAGGGCTTGTAGTAAGGCTTGTAGTAAGGCTTGTACTCAAACGAGAATCTCGAAGAATAATCGTAATGAGACGGATGACGGAGCTCCGGTCTTCTCGCCGCCCCTTGCAACCGCCGCCTATGACTATACAAGCTACTTAACCCATATTCACGGGACAAACACCAATTCACACACGGGAGGTGTCGAGTACTGCCACAGTGTGCAACGCTTCTTACATGTCATGTGTTTATGGTGTTTACATCTTCACATTAGATTCAGTGGACGGGTACGGGACAAAACGGGTACGGGATTCGAGGATGATACGTATACGGATAAGGATTCGAGGATGATACGTATACGGAATCACTGATCTCTGTGATTAAGAATCTCGTTCGGCTGATCCAGTATGTTCAAGGTGTATGGATGTCCTCACTTACCAGACTGGTTACATTTGTTCCTGGCTGCATCTCGTGAGGGAGACTGTAGGGAGTACAAGTGATCGGTCGCATCAACCAATTTATGCAGCTCTCTAATACGCGTGTTCATGCTTCTACGATGACAATAGCACTACGGCTGATTATTTCTGCTGACACACCAAGATCGCTGATTATATGTGTATGAGTCCGTTGTGACTAGCTTACGGGGACAAAACGTGCATTCGTTGTGATGGGTTCGGCGAAATAGGTCAGACGCAAGCGGAGAGATTATTCGAAGCACGGCTCCTGACTCGGCAACCTCCACGCTACTCAAAGCTTTACCTACAGACAGCGCGTGGTTCCTTCTCAGGTGGTGGACAGGATACTACCCGGATCACCGGGTGCAGACCAGAGGCTCCTTTGTTGGGAAATACTAGCGAAGTCAACGGGGTGGAATCAGTTGGAGAAGAGACATATGACTTAAGGGTCATTACTTGGTGTGTGTCAGTGCTGGGGGGGTCTTCTGGCGCTGTGTGGTCTTCACAGACCGTTAATTATCCCGTGTAGGTTGTTCCGCTTTCAATGAAGGTGTGGCCGTGGTCTCAGGCCCTACCGTAGATTGCGTCTCTCAGCCAAGCCGTCTCCCTGATCATATGTCTCTTCTCCAACTGATTCCACCCCGTTGACTTCGCTAGTATTTCCCAACAAAGGAGCCGAGCCGGGTTCGCGCCGTAGATTGCCTCTGTCAACCAAGCAGACCTAAGGAAAGACTAAGATGGGAGGCTAATCGGGGAGGGCGTCAAGGATGATATCAATACGGAATCACTGATCTCTGTGATTAAACATCTCGTTCGGCTGATCATTCCAGGATGAATCTTACTACCAGGAGGCCTTGTCGCTGACTACATGATCGATAGGATAGAGCTGATTATGTGTCCTCACTTACCAGACTGGTTACATTTGTCCCTGGCTGCATCTCGTGAGGGAGACTGTAGGGAGTACAAGTGATCGGTTGCATCAACCAATTTATGCAGCTCTCTAATACGCGTGTTCATGCTTCTACGATGACAATAGCACTACGGCTGATTATTTCTGCTGACACACCAAG
>NW_027179230.1:0-11856 GCF_019968985.1 Porospora cf. gigantea B | reverse complement strand
TCCAGGCTTCTTCTGTTCCGCGTATTCCCTCTCCTGGCTGATGTCGAGCTGGGCGTCCTGGGACTCGACGTAATACTGAGCGAACCCAGCCCAAGGGTAGAAGTTCACCTTCTCAGCGACAGCCCTATGTCCGTCGCCGTCTATCAGAGCCATGAAGATCAACTCGTGTTCATACTCAGCCAGCAAGTCCCCGTGCACTCCAGCAGAGTCAGCTCTTCGATGGCACATGTGGAAGGCACCAGTGGTCAGACCGAGGTTAGCTGCAGTGTTCAGCCTGACGCGCTCTAGCCAGAAGTTGCTTACCTCTGGGACCTCGCGATCATCTTCCAACAGGGGCACCTTTAAGACGGCACGAACAGATGGTTTCTGAACCATGTTTGCGCTGGTACAACGTGCCTTCTTAACGTCAGCTTTGTCGATGTCACAGTTCTTCATTATAACGACGTCCTTTGTTGTCTTGAGAGTCACGAAAAAGGTGGCGCCGTACGAGCCTGAATCCAGGAATCTGTCCAGCACAAACCAGGGTTGTGCATTTAGGAAGGTTAGCTGTGGCATCTGCGGTGGCGTGTCGGCGAGACCCAAACACAATAGAGGCAGCAGCAAACGTCTCAGAGCGAACCACATTCTGTGTGTGCACAGCGCGCCGCCACCGTCAAGGTTCCACCCAAAGCTGGTGCACTGTACGGGTTGAGAGCATTAAGCTACGCATTTGGTAGTCATGCGCCTTGACAACCCTCGGAGGAAATCAATTCAGGCTTTCTTGGGGGATGAGCACCACAGATGAGGAGCCGTGCATCAGACCTGGCAAACGTCTGAAACGCTGTGTGGAGTCCGAATCTGAGGAGGAGGACATTCTGGACGTAGTTCCTGACGAGGTGTCACCTCCGGTTACCCCTCCAACTGTGGAGCCCACTCCAGACCGCGGAGCGGTGCTGTTGCATGAGAAGTTCGATTTAACTCACAAGACCATTCTGGCCATCGTGAAGCATCTGGGAGGCCCAAAACCTGAGGACCGCGCTGAAGTCAGCTCCAACCTGCTCCGTGGGCGATTCCGAGGATCACAGTCTTACTCGTTTCCTTACCCCGGCTGGGACCCACGACTGAAGCACTACCAATTGGCTGGCGTGCACTGGATGCTAACGTTACACAGTCTTGGCGTCAATGGCATCCTCGCCGACGAAATGGGGTTGGGGAAAACTGCCCAGTCATGCGCTTTTCTGGCGCTACTTTTCGAGAAGAAGCTCGTACAACACCCCGCCATCGTGTGTTGTCCCGCCACTCTGATAGACAATTGGCTCAAGGAGCTGGAAACCTGGGGAAAGGGGCTCCGAGTCCTCAAATGGCATGGGCCGAAGGAGACCAAGTTTCGGGCTATCGAGGTGTTTGAATCCGGTACCGATGTCGACGTGGTCCTCACTTCCTTTCAGACCCTTTCCGCGTCGTGGGACCGTAATATGTTCTTCAAGGGAAAGCAGTTCTCATACCTCGTCGTGGATGAGGCTCACCTCTTGAAGAATGCCGACTCTCAGATGTACCGTAACCTGAATCAGGGTCTTCGGTTCCAGAACCGCCTCCTTCTAACGGGATCTCCTGTTCAGAACTCGGTTTCTGAATTGAGGAATCTGCTTCTCTTCTTGATGTCAGATCGGATGACACCAGCAGACCTCGATCTACTCTTAAAGTATTTCTCCAAGCATGACACAATTGCTCACCCACTGACTGGGCTGGGCTCTGAGGTGATTAGTCCTGTCGACAGTCCCTCAGTAGCGCTACAAGGCTCGTTAACCACGATGGCTCGCACCCGAAAACGGTCTCGTCCCGCTGTACCGGAGGTTGAGTGCCTCCAGCTCTTGGTTTCTCCGTTCATTCTACGACGGTTAAAGAGTGATGTTCTGTTCGACTTGCCAGCGAAACACCTACGTGTAGAGAGATGCGAGATGGAGGGCCGGCAGCTACAGCTGTATCGGGAGGCGATCATGTCTGTCAGCGGAGATTTGACTCAATCCATTGCCCAAATGATGCCGAAGGCACGACGTAAGGCCGATGAGAATGAAGCTGCCGTTCCCAAAACTTTCGTGCGTTCTCTCTGTCACCGGCTTCGACGTATCTGCAACCATTCACTTCTGTATCGAGGCTATTTCACCCCTGACCAGTATAGTCGACTGGTCGACCACTATCATCGGCACGTTCCGGGGTTTGCTGACAAACCACGCGAAAAGGTCGAGGAGTTTTTGAAAGGCTGGTCCGACTTCGAAATTCACATTGAAGCCAAGGAGCACGGGCTTGACGAGTTCATCATCCCTCTCGACGGATTGCTTAGCGGTGCTAAGATCCAAAGCCTTTTGCCAATTGTCGACGAGATCACTCTCCAGGGTCGAAAGGCGCTTATCTTCAGCCAGTTCACTACCTTTCTAGATTTGATTGAGGAGGTGCTCCTCTTGCACAGGCCGGATGTAGGGTTCTTCCGACTTGATGGTAACACGGAGATCGGCTTACGCCAAGATATGGTCGACACGTTCGACGTAAACAAGCACATATCGCTGTTCTTGTTGTCTACCAGAGCTGGAGGTGTTGGACTCAACCTAACTGCAGCTGACACCGTCATCCTAATGGACCAGGATTACAATCCGCACAACGATCGACAGGCCGAAGACAGGGTGCATCGCCTGGGACAAACAAGCGAAGTCACAGTGATAAGGTTATGTTGCAAAGGCACATTAGAAGAGTCGATCCTCAGAGTGAGATTCGAAGGTCGATCTGATGCAGTGTTGTCAACGAAAGCTCGATCTGGATCAGGCTTTCGGTGGGTCTCCTGAGTTGCTGAGCGCCGCTCTGTTGCAGGATTCTTTGCTATCCGCGGAGTCAGAGGTTAAACTCGAAGGCATCACTGTGGAGGAACCTGTCGTCAGCAAAAGGACTGAGAAACCGAAGTCGGACAGCAAAACCTCCAAAACGTCCAAAAATGGAAACGGAGAAAAGGCTAAGACTGAGAAGACTAAATCGAGGGACGGTAAGAAGACCAAAAGTAGCATTGGTGACAAGGTGTCGACGAGCAAAGCGGGGAAGTCGGTAGTCACTAACAAGGACGTCGAGAAAAGTCGTAAGATGGCAGAATCGAAAAAGAAAGCTGATAAGGAGTCGAAGAAGAAAAAGACAAGCGACAAGGATTCGAAGAAATCATCTCCTAATAAAGACTCAAAGAAAGACTCAAAGACGAAATCAACTTCTGATAAGGAGTCGAAGAAGAAAACGACGACTAGTGATAAGGAGTCGAAGAAGAAAACGACGACTAGTGATAAGGAGTCGAAGAAGAAGAAAACGACTGGCGATAAGGTGTCTAAGGAGAGCGCTGATAAGAAGACCAGAACTGGAACAGCAAGCAGTGAGACGAAATCCCGAAGGAAACATGTGGATTCTCGTTTGAAGCGCTCCTCGGATGCCGCTGATACAGAACGACCTAAGCTACCATTGCTGCCAGCGAGGCCCAAGGGAAAGGTGGTGTCGAGTGTAGCTCCTTTCAAACCCTAGAATATTCAAAATTCGGATGGGAGTACTCGAGACGACACCGTCTACTGCGGAAAAGGCGAAGTCCGTTGTCCAATGGTTGTTGTTGATCAATAAAAGATGGGAGGAACCTCAACCACCACTTTTGAGAGGCAAGATCCACCTTGTCTTGTTGTATATGTCTCCCTTTTGGTTGGCGGCGCTTTTCAGAAGCTGCACATCCGTGCGGTCTTGGGTCTCCTGCTGTGTGGCGGCCTTCGTGGCGCTGTTCAACTTCTCTATGTCAGCGCTGCTGCACAATAGGTATTGGCTTGATGACGCCCATCGGCGGCGTATGAGGAAACTAGACTACTCCGGGATATTCCTGATGATAACAGGCTCAGCGTTACCTGTACTCGTTTGCGGCGCGGACTCCAAAGTCGTAGTCTGCATAGTTGTGATCGGCGAGCTCTTCTTGGCGACTGCTGGCGTCTATCTGACTTTATCGGGGTCGATGTACGCGTTAGGCACATTGCCACGAGCCCTAGTGTTCATTACCACTGGCTTGGTGCACGTAATGTGCGTTGCCTACTACTACTTTCGGGAGTACATCAACCGACAGGAACTGACCTACCTAGTGCTTATGGCCCTATGCTACATTGTCGGTGGGCTCTGTTATGGCCTGAAGCGGCCCGCGCTGTGGCCGAAGGTCTTTGGGTTCCATGAGTTGTTTCACCTTTGCTGCGCGGTGGGAGCCGGCCTAACGCTGATGGCGGACGACTCTGCAATAAGGCGACTTGCCGCTAGTTGATGATGCGATTAACGCGACATGTGTGTGCAGTGAATTTTAACACTGGCATCAGTTCGGGTCTCAGCAATTTCGAGTGCACCATGCGTTGTGCTCTATTTGGTGCGTCCGCCTTCAATGAGCGCACGTACCAAGAGCTGCGCCTGATCGACGAGCCAACCAAATCCTTGCGGTCAATCGACATTGCGTTTGCCTTTCTAGGGCTCAGCGCGCATATGATGATGGTCGGCGATGTCTGGATCAGCTTTATGTTTGGAAAGCTGTCAAGCTTCCTTTGGACGTCGAGCATCCTGTTGCTGGGCCGGCCCTTTCTGGTTCGCGCCTGTGAGAACATCAATCCATTGATGGGGTTTCTAGTAATGCAATCATGCCAGCTCGCCCTGATGTTAACAGCTCTGCGCACGTTCTCAGCAGCGATGGCAATCTCTGACATTGTTGCGGATGCAACATCAGCTTTGGCTACAGTGAGCTTTGTTTTCGCTGCTGAAATGGTCGCTGTACTCGCTAGCGTCATGAATCCGCCACGGCTACAGTACATGTACCGAGGTGGAAATTCGGCAGGAAGTGTCTTCTTCCTGACAGTTCTACTGAGCTGGTTGCTGAACTATGAACCCTGGACCGTCAGTGTGACATGCGCTGCGGCTGTGGCCGCTGCAGGTGCAGCAGTAGCTGGTGGTCTGTACTCCATGGATGCGCTCCGTGTGGCGTTAACCAAACTGAAGGAGGTGCGATGGATGCAGGACCCCTACTTCGAGGTTTCGACCATTGAAGGATCCTACTGGTCCGTAGCAGCCGACAACCTCGTCCCCATTGGCTTGACGCTGGTAATCCAAGCACCGTCGTTCTATTTGTGCTATCCAACCGGACGTACAGTGGTGCCGAGTCTGTTGGCATTTCACCTGGGTGACCTGCTGGGCCATGCTGGCGGTTCGAAAGTCCATCTGAACGAGGTGTGGCTCGCAGTTATCGGCGGGATGAGAGTCCTGTTAACAGTTGCGGCTGATTCGCCTCATATGCCACTCCAACCTCTGTCTTGGGCGATGAAGTTCGTAGTGGGCATTGGAGGCGGTTTGACAATCGAAGCCATCTACTCCCAATTGCGGTTGGCATCTAAACTGAGTCGACCACGCGCCGTCCGACTCATCAACTTTGCGGTGGTTGTGGCCAATCTTATATCAGTGGCTGCCTTTGTCAGGCCGACTCGAGTCTAGTTTTTCAGCGATAGATCCCCTGTGGGAACGACCATTGCCAATTCGAGACGAAGGTGATCTCCGATGTGCGAAGGCTAACCAAAAGTATGATTAAACACGTCTGCATGAGATTTATGTGGGAATGTTGTGGAGCAACCATATCCGTATGTTTGTGCCTTTACATTATGGTCATTTGATCAAAAATTGCAGACACACAAAAACAATTGCAAACTGGAGATTTTTCTATGTACATATTGCTGTCTCCAGATTTCGACGGGCCCAGAAGACTAGCTTCGTCCATCATCTCTCCCGTGACACAGGCCGCGTTAGAGGCCTCCCAACATGGCGAGTATGTCTGGGTTGATTTTCCATCTGTTGACTTTCCGTCTGAGTCCCTTACAGTGCCCAACATGAGTGTCCCCAGTTCTCCCCAAGATATTTTGCAATGTGATGAGCAGTTTGAGATGATCTCTCGAAGCATGTTACCCTCGAGTTTCGTGGACCCTACGGAAGGGATCATGAAAGTTGTGGAGCCCGAGGCCATTCCGCCCCATCGCAGCATTTGCTTCGCATCTGAGGACTTTCGCCGCTCTCTGCCTGAAGGACACACTGCATATCTCATGATGCAGGCGGGTGGACGCACCTTCTATCATATAGTTCCATTGCCGCCCAAGAATGAATTCTACGGCCAAACGACTCGCGTTGGCCTGGTGCTTCAAGGCGTGACAGGCATTACTGATGCAAAGATGGGAAAGAACCACGAAGCTGTTGCGGATATACTCAATGCCATGGCTGCCACCATGAACGCTAACCAGTCAGAGAGTATACAAGAGGAGAAGGTCAACCGCGTGAAGGTGCCACAGCTGAAGACCTTCTTCCAAAAACGCCAGCAGTACTGCGGCCTTAAGATTCACCAAGAACTTCGGATACTCATGGCGTCTCTGTGGAACCTGTACGAGATGCGGCCGAAGGAAAGCCTAAAGATAGCGAACGAAATCAACGTCGAGTTCTCCAAGCTCTGCCAGACATGGCGCCCTCTCTCGTTTGCCGTGGCTGACATGAGTATTACGTCTGAGGAGATGGACATTCTGAACGCCAACATTGTTGCATTCACCGCCTTCAAAAGCATGGTAAAGGCGCGAACTAGTTACAGTGAGACGCTGGTTGCGGAGCCACTGGCGAAGACAGACACGTTGGCGCTGAGGTTTCGACGCAAGAAGAACACGAACAAAGGCAAAGCCAAGCTGAACGCAATAGAACAGATCTTGACTAATCTTCTCACAAAGCTATTAGTCTCCGATCTGCAAGAGCTACAATCAGTCGACGGCGCCCTGCGTGATCGAGTGAAAGAAGGCGAGAGAATGCTCTTTGAACGTCGGCTTGCGGAAGATGCGGTGCGGGAGCTCGACATCGTCGGTAAAGTAATGAGGTCATTGGGTCAGATATTTCTTGACCCAAATGTTGCGATGGATGCTGGCGAGTTCGAGGAGTTTTTGGATTTGGCCGATCAGGAGGGGCGTCCTTTCCCCTGTAAGAAGATGGACACTGGCCTGGTTGTAAAATACCGCAAGGTGGTGAAGTGGTATTTGGAACGCCAGAAGGCTCTAGGAAGAACCACAACTGCGTCTCCTTTCTACGGCGACCTGAAAGCCCTCCTTCACTTTGCCATGGCACCCCGATCTGTGGAGAATTGGAACGAGCTCATTACCGCGTTAGAAGCGAAGAATGCGAGATTTGCAGGGACCAGCAAGCCCTCGTGGAGTGTGGTTGTCTCCCCATCGCAGATCCCGGCTTCTGCCCCGATCGATCAGACTGTCACGCACCCTCCAGAGCGGTTGATGAGTGCCCGAATCCCTCTGAGCCTTCGCGGGGACAGCAGCACTATCCTAAGGGTGTTTAGCAAACTAAAACGAGCCGGAGGAATGAAGCGGATGTCTACCACCAGTTCTACTGCATCCACTAAATCCCAAAAGTCGAAGCTCAGTCTTTTCTCTCTTTCGAAGCAGAAGACCGAAAATGACGCGCCGACATTCGGTCCCAATGATGCTACGATCAGTCGACATGGAAGCGAATCCTCCATTGGCGGATCTGTTTGCAGCACACGCAGCAAAGGCAAAATGGTCAAGAGCTCCAAGTTTCCGTTCTTGAAGCGTTCTACCGAGTCGCATCTTGAGGATGGTGCTCCAATCAGTAGACATGGAAGCGAATCCTCCATTGGCTCTGCTACGAGCTTGCTTTCACGCAGCAATGGCAAATTCGTCAAGAGCTCCAAGTTTCCGTTCTTGAAGCGTTCTACTGAGTCGCATCTTGAGGATGGTGCTCCAATTAGTAGACGTGGAAGCGAATCCTCCGTTGGCTCTGCTGGCAGCGTGCCAACACCGTTAAAATGGTTCGGTGCTAGAAAGAGGTCCGAACCTGCTCTTGATGCCAAACAAGACCTCATGCGAATAGAGGAAGAAACACCTTCTCCTATGTAGAGTGAATTAATGTATCCGTGACGCCGTCAACTATTGTTAAATGAAGTGTTTACTCCTATGTAGAGTGAATTAATGTATCCGTGATGCTGTCAACTATTGTTAAATGAAGTGTTTACTCCCATTTCTTAGCATGTCGAACCACCTTCACTCTGTCCCTGTGAACTTCATACCAGACGGCTCAGAGAGCCATCTGACTGCAAAGGACAACCTGCTCACTTTGCAGTCACCTCAGGGCACGCCGCTCAATGTTCGGCTTGACGCAGCCGTGGAACCTACACACCTGTACTTCGAAACTACAATTGTGGAAGGCACTGGCAACCTGGCTGTTGGATTTGTGAGAGAGGTGGAATTTTTGCCGGGATGGAAGACTAGAGGCATGTTTTACAACGGCAATCTCTCAAACGGCAGCTCCCTTGTCAAAGGCAGCTTCGGACCCTTCCCTCGGGCGGGGGATAAGGTCGGAGTCATGGTGGTTCGAACAGACGGACTGGCTGAAATGGTAGTCTACGTGAACGGGCGCTGTCTCGGTGTAGGCTTTCGAGTTCCTGCAGCAAATGACACTATTCTCTTCCCAGCCGTCCATGTAAGTGGAGAGCTTTCTGTTCGGGTGGAGTTCCCAGAATCGCTTCCAACCGTGATCGATAGAGAGAGAGAAACATTTGCTGACCCCTACGAAGGCGAGTGGGCTCTTGAGCGCGTCTTTCACGGGTCTGAGTTGCATCCTTGGCCGATTCCTGAGCCATGCCAGACCACGAAACCTATTTGGCAGCTGAGAAAGTCCCCAAATTCCACGTACCGCCTATCAATCAAGGTTGGTAATGGTTTGGGCACGGAGATCACCGTGCTCGGACAAGATGAGGGGTTTCTACGCGTCCAGCTGGGGGGGTTTATGGGAACTATGATGTACCCAGGTCCTGAACTGGCCAAGATGGAACAATTCATCAGTGCTGAGGCCCCAACTGTAAAGAAGATTAACGTGACAGGTGACACGTTGATTTTCACAGGACCCTCCGTTGAGTTCCACCTTAGCAGATACCACAAGGTGTTTACTCCTGCGTCCTCGTATTCGTAAAAAACCTGCCATCTTAGTCGTAAAAATACCTACCCTACATTCTTCAAGAGACGTCGCTACGAAGGTGACAGTGCAAGTAACGCCAACAGCAACTGGCTGCCGAAAACGTTGAATAATGCGTCGTCACGCCACGTCCTCTAACTACACAAAAGTTTTGGCAACTATCCCAGGGCTTACTCGCCCCCCCCATGGGCCTCGATGGGCCTCGATGGAGGCGCCTCCTGACCGTTCTGTGGACAGGAGAGGGTCCTACGTACCGCTGGGGGTGCAAACACCAACGAAACCCAGCCAGTATTACCGGATCAGACGCAACATGCCACCCGAGACAGAGATATCCAGTTGGAGTGACGATGATGCCACTTCGGAATGGGGTTGTGGTCTTAGAGACTCCTGGATGTCGTGGATGGAAAGCCTGACTGAGAAATTTAGGTGCTGCCTCCACCTGCGACTATCAGACGCGTGGGAGGAGGATCGTGAACATCGAAGACGGATTCGCAAGGCTCGGCTCAAGAAATGCGAATGTGTCGAGCCCTACGGTCGCTGTGAGGTAACATAACCAAAGCTAAGTCCTTTAGACACAAAATGGACTGTAACAGACTCATGCCCCACAGTTTGGGGGAACTTTGATGGATATTTACATCTTACCATGCGCTTCACTGTATTCGCTATCGCTGCCACTACTGCTCTGGCTACTGAGACCACCACTACAGAGTTAACTACAATCAGTGCCGATGCCGCTTGGGGAAGAGTGCAAGCGGATTGCCAAGCAAGAATGGCCGCCACCAGAGTCGAGCTCTCGAACGGGTTAACATTGGCGGCGCTCATTGAAGAAGACCGTGTGGAGGATCTACTGAAGCGTCTGTCTGTCGCCCAACTCAGTCTCCTTGATGCGCGACGAGCGGTAACATCCGCTGCAAAGGCTATGAACCATGGAGGGCGTCTAGGCAACAGGAGCCGTATCATTCGTAAGGCTCAACTTGCATGCGACGCCATTGATGTGGACGGGTTGCATTGGCTCCTCAGCGGGCTGGCAGGCATCATGGATAGCACTACCAGCGCGCCAACAGAGGAGACTAGGGTGGGCGACGCCTTCTTCGCGCGACCTGAAGTCTCTATTGCGGAGCGTGAGGAGTCCAAGGAATCCAAGGAATCCAAGGGATCCAAGGAATCTGAGGATGAGGAGGTGACCGATGCTCCGGTGTCAAATATCGATCTTACCGATAATGATATCGGCGAGGGACACAGCACTGGGCTTGAGGTGCTTGACGGCAATGACATGGCTGAACAGCTCAGCACTGAGCTTGAGGTGTATGACGGCGACGACATTGCTCAACACCTTAGCACCAAGTTTGACGAAGAAAACCACACTGAGACGGATGATGCTGACTTTGATGAGGATGAGTTCTTTGGTGTTTTCAAGAAGGATTCCAGGCTACCTTCCGAGATCCAGGCCAATGTTGAGATCGAGGCAAGACCTGGTATCCAGGCCAATGCTGAGATCGGGTCGAATTCCGACGGAAGCTGGGTTTTCCCCAATGGTCAAATCTAAGCGGTTGAACTGCTGTGCGAAGACATTTAATAATGCTTGAACTAGAATGCAATGATTGACCACGATACATCAGTGTGTACAAGTAGCAAACCCCACTGAGACACGATGATGATGTGTGCATTCGGCAATAATGTGTATCATTTGCCTTTGGGCTTTTAGTGCTGCTGCAAGTGCCGTCGCTGGTGTAATGGGATTTAAGATGTCGGATTCCGCTGTGGAGAATGCCACGTCATTTATGGATCAAGAAACCAAGTGTGAGTGTTGTGCAGACACAACTGCGCAAGTCAAAGAGATACCAGGTTTTTGTTGGCATTCTGGGCTTCGAACTAGGTAGCTGTGAGTTTCAAAGAGCGCATCGTGACTCGTTCCCCGCCATACGAGTGTCTTGTGAGCAACCAAGCTCGAGCCTGTTGAATTTATCTAATACTGCAATGAACGCAACAGATTTGGCAGCATTCAAATCGACTCTTCCTGAGAGCATTCCAATCTTGAGGGAAGCACTCGACGAAATACAGCACAGCGTCCAACACTTGGGTGGGAGACCTGAACACTTCACATTCAGAACGATCTACTCGGGAGATTCAGGAGTTTAATGTCCTTGCTGACGACCCTGAGTTCACATCAGCCATCGAGGACAATGTCAAGGCCCTTCTCGTGAAGCAAGATCGAATAAATGCCATCAAGGAAAAGATAGAGGAGCAGGGAGGCTCCATGTGTGGGAGCCATTCCCCTACCCAGCACAACTCAATGCCACGGTGAGCTTACATGTCGATTTTCCAACAGAATCCTGTCTTTCCCTCCTGAGCTGCGGGACGAAGGACCACCAAATCTTGTTGAGGAGACCGCTGAAGTACACCTCTAAATCGACAAGAAATTCAGAAACGTTTTCATAATTCACATCAAACAATAGTAATCTAAACATAACTCAGTATGCGCACGATAAGCGACGCCAGTGTAAGCGACTGCGACGCCTGATTGTTACCGAGAAGCTGCAGAAAAAGAGGGTCGTCAGTGCTTGCACGACCGGTAAGGTAGAGGAGGCTGAGTTTTAGGAGTCGGCCGCTTTTGAGCCAGTACTTGCAAAGTCGGACCTCCACAATAGGCATGCGGTCACCTTGTTTCAGGTTAAAAACCAAAACTCGGTCATTGAAAGGAATGAGCTGCGCTTCAGGCCTCCGCAGGCATGGCATGTTGCAAATGCAGGAAGAAGCCGCAGAGCAGCGGCAAGCTCGAATCCACTGAAATGTTGGGAAGTCAAAAATGTGGAAGGGAAGGAC
>NW_027179229.1:0-11866 GCF_019968985.1 Porospora cf. gigantea B | reverse complement strand
CGTTGTGATATGTAGCCTCTCGCATCCAGTCGAGGCCGTAGGCAGTCTCCTTCACTGCCCAGCACATCGGTTTCTTGGCAGCGACCAGTGTCAACACACTCGGAATGATCGACTTCATTAGAACCATGGAACTGCTTCTTTTAGTTTTGTGTTTAAATCATATCCCCAGAAGATCCGATATATACATTCAAAGTTGTGGAATTAATGCAATGCCTTCTGGAAATGTGCAAATTAAATAACTTCCGTATCTTAAAAGGATCTTTGGCGGTCAGAACTACTCAACTACACTAACGAAACGTGCCCCCTACACCGCATCAAGTAGCCCCTCCCAGGAGGCACCTAGTGAGTCCCTCCCAGAGGAGGCCTAGGCAGCCCTCCAGAGGAGGCGCCTGCATCAAGTAGCTGTCAGGTTTTCTTCCTGCCACGAACATCAGCAGCGGATCTGTCTAGGAGATCCGCCATATCAATGGCGCCGGCACCGGTAGTGGATACGGTTCTGTGTTATAAGAAACCGGGTTGTACTTCTGTGTTGGGTTGCGGTCGATGGTTGAGGGTCCTCCTTGCTTATGAACGCCTGTATATCCCGCCTTGTCGTCATGCAAGCGAACATTGTCGGGGACGGTGGCCTGGTAGAGCGGTCCCTCGGAACTCAACAGGCTACTGATGAATGCCTCGCTCTCTACGCCTTTCCTAGCGGCAAGGTTCGTCACAAGCTGCAGGAATGTTGTGAAATCGATCACCTTCTGCTTCTTTGCCACTTTGCTAAACTCCAGATCGCTATCAGTCGTCGTGAATTTCTTGGTGTATATCTTGTTGTCTTTAAGCATTTTCGTGAGGACCTTGGACGACATTGTCGAAGACGGGGTCTGGCTGGCTCCGGTGCAATACCGCTTGAAAGCAGCCTCCAGCTCTTCAGACATAGTCAGAAATATAGATATACAGCTGCATCTCATCCAACTGCATCTTTTTCATTGCCAGATGTAGTAGCACCTAGCGCCCCCCCAATGGTTCTGATTACCACATAAATTTAGTTCACTCAGATGCGCCACCTG
The DNA here is from genome assembly GCF_019968985.1 of Porospora cf. gigantea B. Taxonomy (NCBI): domain Eukaryota; phylum Apicomplexa; class Conoidasida; order Eugregarinorida; family Porosporidae; genus Porospora; species Porospora cf. gigantea B. Next base: position 10,814 of record NW_027179229.1, on the reverse strand, counting down.
CTACTTCATTCAAGATCGAGGAGATCAAGTCGTCAACCATCTTACTGCTGTGCTGATTGTAGCGCGGCAGGAAGCGGAGCATGTCCAGCTGCTCATCCAGTAACGCTGTCGAGTCCGACGGTACGGAGTCAAATGAGTCGGTGCTGGAAAGAGTTAAAGAGGAGAGAGAGGTTAAAGACTTACAGGGCTATAGATTCGTAGCTGGGATTTGCCCGGGTACTTATGTTGGTGCTGCTGGAGCCGCGCTTATTCAGAACACCCGATCGGAGAGGCTCAACGAGGTCCTCGATCATGTGAGGCGGCGTTTGGTGGATTACAGCAAGTGGCAGCCACCCCTCATCTCCCTTATGCGGGCCGGAGACACAAACGCCGTAAATCCAGTCATCTCCGTCTGAGGTCTTGCCAAACGCTCTCACAACGACGCCTTCCCCAACAGTGACAGGCATTACACGGTGCAAAGACAGGGATTCTTCCGGGAGGCGTCCTGTGGGTGAGGTGCCAACCTGCAGCTTAGGTTTCACCCCCTCAGGGGCAAAGTGCTTCAAGACGACCACGGCCCTGTCGATGTCGACAACAAATAGACTGGCAACGGCTTGCGAAATCCCAGCAGCGCTCAGTGTCTGGACCCAGTCAAGAGCAGCGGGGTGTTGCACTGTCAATGGAGCTTCGCCAGAGCAATCCTTGGCCAATAAACATGCGACGAACGTTCTTATGGGAGCCGTCGAAGTTTTGCAGGTCTCCAAAATGCTGTCGTAATCCAAAGGAACTGTCCCTGCCGCCAGAGGAATCACTCCTGGAAGGAAGGGCATCTGATCCGGCTCCTCAATCCACCCAGGACAAAAGGGAATGTGGAAGATTTGAGGATCTCGCAACTCCTTGGGGTCGTGTGCATTCGAGCAATAATACGCCTGACAAAAGCGCTCATGGTGAATGCGTCCTGAGTATCTCCAACCCTTTGAGTTCTTCTTAACCACTTGTTTCCGTTTGATGGTTTCACATTGGAGACGTTTGTAGGCTAGTGGATGGTAGATAACCTCCTCAAAGGTGTGAGCAAAGGGACAGTTGTCTCCACGCTCGCAGTGTACGCCTTGGACGACCATTTCTCCCATGGCCGAGTTAAACTCGCTGCTCATCTGTCCGTTCCGATGTCTGACACAAAATGAGACCTCTGGACACCAAAGGGGTAGGTACCGTAGACTACGCTCCGGAATCCAAGACTTCAAGAAGTAGGGGCATCTACGCTTCCACACCTTGTTGTGAGAGTACTGACACTTAGACCCGAATCGACAAAAGACATACTCGCTGTTCTTCTCGGGCGTGTCAATTTCAGGCCGAAGGCAAGGTTTTGTTCGGAAGTACACTAGGTCCGTTTCGGATAGGACAGGGGGACACGCCATGCGAATGGGGTGCAGGGTGCTTATGGGTGCGATTTCGAGGGTGGAGCCGAGAGTCGAGGATTTAGGGGTTGGGGTTTAGAGGGTGGAGCCGAGAGTCAAGGCCTTAGGGGGGCTGTTAATCGAGCTAAGGTGTCTAGGGGTCGTCATTCGGGAATCGGAGGTAGCTTTCGGACCCTTCAGCTTTTGCGCTAGAGACGCCATGAGGAAGCGCAGCGAAAGGAGCCTCGACTGTGCAGAACTTCGTCACCGTTAGCCATCGAAGGTACCTGTAGATTACGAGAAGAGCAAGTCCTGACCATCCAATCAGCCAGTACTCCGGTGTTGTCACGACATCCCACATCTCAGGCAGTGTGAGGTCTCTTCGCATGTCATTAGCCAGCAGCTGGAGTAGGCCAACACAAGGTTCATTAGGGTCGTATCTCCGAAACGCCATCAAAGTCAGCACCCACACAACTGTTGCGAGAATGATGATGACCAAACCGCAAAAACGATCACGGAACCAGTGCGGCCTTGTATGCACCAAACTGGAGATTGGCACAGGGTTTTGCAAGTTCCAAAGCATTTGTCGATTTTGTCAATGGATGCTGAGGAAATCAAATGCTTCGACTATCTGCTATTCTTGGGAATCGAAATAATGATCGCCAGTTGCGACGTTCACCGGGTTCTTTTGATCTCTTCCGCCTTCGACTCTTCGTTGGTATTGGTACATCCAAAGCTGTCACTGGCTGATTGACCGCGGACATACGCCGAGGGCGTTCAGGAGCACCTCCAGCTATTATCAGTTGATGGGAGCCGGCGCCAACAGTTGTGATCGTGTCAGGTTCACATTTGGGGTCCCACCTCAGACGGTGCATCAAGCTGGTGTTCTCGCCTTCACGAGTGGACCCTTTGATGGTTATCCACAGACCTGGGACTTCCGGGAACAACGAAAAATTGTGCAGTGATAGGCCTTCCAGCACGGTCTCTGTCCAGTGCTTAGTGGTTAAATGGAATTCTCGGATGGTCTGTGTGCATAAGACGCCGGTCCCACGGTCAACGGTGCCATATCGGGTCCTGTTCCACCAAAACATAGCAGCAGGTCACCGTGCAGGCTCAGATGGCAGCCTTGTACGACAGGTCCCACGCCCAGCAGACTCCACACCAACGAGGCCATATCGAACACCCAAACCTCCCCATTCAAGCCAGAGCTCCCCTCACCACCCACGACGTATAGCTTCCTATCGCGAACAGCGATGCCTGCGGCTTTTCTGCCTGAAGGGGCTCGTGAGTTAAAGCCGGAGGTAGATCTGTGGGTCAAAGGAGACTCGAGGTCGCAGAAAAGGCATTCCCATCCACCGAGCTCTAACCGAAAAACCCATAGGTCACGCAGGAAACCAATGTCAGTCGCTCCACCGAAAATGAACCAGTTGGATCCATCCTGCACAGCAGAGTGCCCACTGCGAGGGGGTGGGCTGATATGGAGCGTGAGGCGACTCCAGACGTCCGAATCAGGGCTCCAGGTCCACATATCGTTCAAAGCGGAGATAGAGGACCCTCCAAACTGAATGAAACCGCTTCAGATTAAGTACCAGGTAAAGTTGGCCCCTGTGAAAGGTCATGGCACTGGAGTGCCGGCCTGAGGGCTTGGTTTGCAAAGTCGGACAACTAAAGTTCCCGGTAAGCGAATCTACGCGAACAAGATCGTCGAGAAACAACACTCCACCAACAGGGTTGATTGACAAACCACCGAAGATGTATACGAAACGAGTCCCGTCGAATGCTCCGGCAGGGTATTGTCTGTCATCGCTGGTCTCGGGTCTCACCTGGCAGGGTAGTGACCGACGTGAAGAGGTTCGATGGTGTAGCGCATTAAAAAACGTTAATGCTGGGCGATTCGTGGGTTAGATGAAGAGGTTCGATGGTGTAGCGCAACACTCCTCACACCAAATGCAAAAACCACGACGCTGTGCTCCGCGCCGTTAGCAGAGGAGAGGAGATACCTTCAAATTCGTGTCTTTTCGATGGGAAATTTGCTGGCCGCTGAGGAAGGCGAAACAATCCCGCAGGAAATATCCCTCAGGTACAACGTGTCTTTACCGAACCAGGTGGTGGGTTTGATCGCACCTCTGAACACAGCCGCTCATATCGTACCACGCAAGCACCATCCGCAACCCCTGCAGCCTTCATCGGAAGTCTGTTCGAGTTCGAGAGGAGGGGGACGTCCTCCGCGTGTCATTCGCTTTGCAAGCTACCGCCGATGTCGTCTGTCGGGTGTATTTCGGAGCTCTTTGGGATTTGGCAGACGCCTTGGCCGGACCACGATTGGACGAGTGCGTTGTTGTATCAACGACCGCCGAGAAGGGAGAGCACGTGAATGTGACTCTGGCAGACGGATGGCAATTGTCTGATGCACGATCACGAGTGACTGCAATTGGTATACCATGTGCCTTCGTCATTGAACTGGTGAGTGCAGGAAAGAGGTGTCCTAGACAGCGGTTGGGTCCGACATCAAGCACCTTACCTTGTGTGGCCTGGATTTCAAGTCCGCTGAGAGTGCTGCCTTCCCCCTGAACGTAACTATCGACAGGCAGCTGCTTTGGCACAACGGTAGGCTGACCGCTATGCACGATTTTTTCGGAGTGGGGGACTCCCAAGAGAAATGCTGCGTCATCTGTCTGGAGAATCCCAGAACCGTGGCTGTGGTTCCTTGTCGACATGTGTGCCTTTGTGCCGCCTGCACCGCCACTGTCAGAATCAAGAAAAGCAACTGTCCCATTTGTCGAAATGGTAAGATTGACCTCGTTCATAGACGCAGCGGTGACGGGCTACATTCAATTCGTGTCGGAGGACAAGGAGTTAGAATAGTCTAAAGTCATGGGCGGTGTTGGCCTCTTTAACCGTTCCAGAACCTCGGAATCATTGTTACTAAAATCCGTTTAATGGATGATATCTTCAAATGTACCCGGAAGATGGCAAGGCTCCAGTGGCGCTTGGCCCTCGGGTCAAGCCAACTTGAGGTCCCCATGGCTAGCTCATCGAACATATACGTCTACTGCCTGCCCTCAGATGCTCCTGTATGGGGTGGTGGGCGTGGTCATTAGTCTGTGTTTGAGTGTCGGATTCATTCTTTTATGGAGAGCCAAGCGTTCTAAGTCTCCATTGGCCCTGAGCCCCGCGCAAGAGAGTTTGGAGGTGCAGGCTGCCCCATCTTTTGTTGTGAGGTTACCCGAACCTACGTTTGCGAGCCCACATCCAGTTCAAGTTCAACCTTCTACTGTTCTACCCCCTCTCCCCCCTTCGGTTCAGACAGCAAGAGGATTCGTTCTAACATCATCACCTTTTTTAACCTGATTGAAATGTTTTCTCCCCTAGCTCGTCTGCGCATCCTTTCCTACAGCCGAGTAGAAAGTTGTGGGGATTTTTTTCTTGAGACTCACTCATTTTGTTGTGATTTTTGCTGCCTCTTTCTTCGGTTTTCCTCGCTCTGCCAACACATCTGCAGGTGCGAGTGTAACTTTGTCAAAGGCGCATCCACCGCAGTTGTGTGTAATGAGACCTACGTTCCCTTCAAGTCTGCCGACGTCCGCAACGTCCAAGTCCGTTTCGCCTATAACCACTCTAATTTTGGGGGGCGTCAGCTGAATCGTCATCGTTCTCCAGTAAGATGTGACTGTGATAAGTACGCTGGTAGCCCTACCATTCTTTGGGAGGTCTACGGCTTTCAGTTCTTGCACGGCCCATGGCATCCCTCGCCACCTGGAGTAAGCGAGTCTACTTTGCGACGCCATTATCGTGTCGAACCCCCTTTGGCCATCGCCCTCCACGATATTCAAAGCGACTCCTGCTTGTCCCGTCCCAACAGGACGCATATCAAGCGATATTGTGCCTGATGCGCAGCGTATATGGTTCAGAAGGATGGTGACTTCGCCTGGGTGGAGGTACCTCTCTCCTGACTGGCGGAACTGAACTAACACCTGTCGTCGTCCCCCGACGTCAGCAAGGCCCCAGTGAGGTAGCGCCTTCATGCTGGCTGAGAGACTCGTAAAAGGACGGTATGTCGTACGGAGCGCTTGACCTGAAAGGGTATCCACAATCGAACACGCCTTTGGGAGAGGTGCGTGATCGGCATCAGGGTGACATCCCGATGAACATGGACTACCACGGCTGCGAATGGCTAGGACTTTGCCACCTTGGGTCCCTTCGTTGACTATCATAATACGTCCGCGGGGATAATTGTTGTCGAAGACGTTGAAAGTAGAGAGAGGCGTGGATACCTCGATATGTCCCCGGTGGTAGTTGACACTGATGTCGACCGTTTCGTTGATTTCGAAGCCTCCATTTTGATCAATGAACAGTTCTACAGGTCGAAGCCCACGGGACAGCCGAAGTAGGCGGGTGTAGCCTCCTGCACGCTGGGATAACTCAACAACGTAGCCGTCACGGAAAGAAGCCATATGAAATCCGATACCCCAAGAGCCTCCAGATCCAGAGAACACACGCACCTTCATCTCGAAATTATAATAGTCCCGGTCCCTCAGCAACAACGCCGCCCCTCTGACGATTACCGGCGCGGGACTTACAGGCTGCTCCAAGCCTCTTTGGTCCACGATGACCTGTGACGTTAGCGCTAGCTGCCCATCAGTCACTTCCCAGCGCACATCCTGTGGTTTGGCAGCCCAGTGGAGTACTTGGTCGCCAACATGTGCTGTGGTGGGCCATGGTGGATAGCTGAGGGGTCTTCGTCCATCAGTGATTCGTGAGAGGAGAGCTCGGAATTCGATCTTCTTCAAGTCGGTGGCTTGAAAGAGCACGGACATTTTGGATGCCAACGGTACCATTTTGTCGAAAAGGGCCCGGGTGGTCTTGAGGACTGAAGAGGATAAGGCTTCCACTTCCTTTTGCTTGGTTTCAACTTCCTTCACGACTTCTAGACGAGACGACAGCGCTGTCTTCGAGTCCTGCAGAAACATGTCCAAGCCCCGTGGGTCAGCAGAGGAGCCCATTACTAGGGACTCAGACACGGTGCTGGTGATGGACTCCAGTGACTTTCGCTCAGGGACTTCAGGCAAACTCTGGTCTTCTTTGCTGAGCTGCTCGAAACGAGCGTCATTCTTCTCAGCGAGGTCTTCCTTCTCAGCGAGGTCTTCGGGAGAAGGACATGGGGGAGTGTAAGCTGCCAACTTGAAAGAGCGGTCCCATTCCGCGCCCTCGTAGGCCTCCGTCTTGACTCCATTTCGAAACTGAGAGGGGTAGGCAGACTGACCAGCGAGAATGGTGACCTTTAAGACTTTGGTCTTTGGCAACAAACCCTCGAAGACCGCTGCAGTACAAACAGGGGAATCGTCACGGAAGATCGAATCCCCACCAGTAACGGGGTGAAACGGCGGAGGGCAGTCTGTTGGGCACCGTACGTTCACCTCGGATCCAATTGGGCCTTGGAAGAGACTAGAGTAGCGGATGTTGGTTTCACAACCAATTGTGGAAAGGTTTGCGCCTGACGTCAGCGGCGGAATTTCGCACACGACCAGAGAAAAGAGAGGGTCAACGCTCCTTGCCAACTCAGCCCGTTGGAGGGAAAACTCATCCAAGTACACGACCACCGATGTGGAGGGGCCTGCAGGTAGATGTCCGATGTAGTCGAAGTGCTCGTTCTGCAAGTAGTTAACCCCCTTGCCATTCAAATCAGTGTAGATCTCGCCGTTCCCTACCAAAATGGGGATGGAGGAAACGCCAGACGCTAGATGTCCCACCTGCAGCAGTCCGTCACGGACGGTCTCTAGAGCTTGTGACGAGCGGGGAACAAAGGGACTGAGGCCTCTCAGAGCGCAGACGCCGCGAGCATACTTCTGAGGTGGCCACGATAGACTGCGTGATAGAAGGTCCGACGGTCTCACTTCATGGACAGAAGAGTCTTGTGAACCTGCTTCGTAACGGGAATGAAAAGCACGGAGCTTGCTACAGGCTCCGGCAAAGGAGCCTCCTTCGTTCCCTTATCCAGCTTTGTGGGGTCTTTGTGGAGACCCCATCGATAAGGATCCACATCTACGTCACTCTTGGGAAGACACGAGGTCTCGGATGGGAATTTGGGAGGTAGGGCCTTGTAGTGCAAACAGAGGGCCCGGACAGTTGCAGCTTCAGGAGAACATACGGGAGCAATGTCATAGTAGCCGGTAACCCCTTTGTCGATGTCCTCGCAGGTCGGAGGCAGAGTCGAGTACTCCTTCGCTCTCTTCAGAAGCGGGAATCGCCTGAAGAACGTCGCCAAAAAGGATTCGTAGACCCGAGCGTTCCCTGAGAAGGTCTTGAGCTGGTCCAGGCGTCGGCGGGTGGAGTCGAGGCACGCTTCCATCCCTGAAGGGTCCATTGCCATTCGAGAGCTCAACTTGCCCATGCCCTTGGCCATCTTGGAGCTCTCCACCGCTAGCAGATGGCCAGAGGTAGACGGCTTCTCCTGTATGATCTCCGGTAGAACACGATCTCTGAGGTCCTCTGTGATTTCATCACAGTGACCCAGAACACCACGGAAACCGGACTTTAAGACTCGGAGTTCTCGTATTCCGAATAGTCGCTGCGGTGGTTGACTTATGGTGGCGGTGGAGACTGCGTACTCTGGGTGGGGCTTCAGCAAGGCCAGTCTGATGTCTTTAGCTCGAACGTTCAAGTCAAGACGCGTGGAGTTCATGGAGTTCACTGGGACGTTTCTGTGATTGGATCACTAGAGTCTCACCTGACTTGCGAAAACGCTCCTGTCACTCGACTCTGTACGCTGTAGGACAAGGGAGGAAATTCCCAGTCAATTTCCAAACGCTCAAGAGTCTCTGGAGCCTCGAAGCTGATGTCGAAGAAAACCACAGGCGTCTTCAATTTCATGTCGAACCCCTGGGAAGCCCAATAGGTCGCCTTGTCACCATCGTTGACCTTGTCAGGTCCATGCTCTCCGTCTTTCTCAGGCCGTGGATAGTTGGTCGATGGAGAGAAGGGTGTAGGAGTGAATCCTGGCTTGTCTCCTAAAAACGTGAGACACCGTTTGATCCCTTTCATATCCGTCTGAAGCTGACTGCATCTCAATCAGCTGACGATGCTCACTTCATAGCGTTGATGTGCCATTGACGCCCGTCACAGGACTCAAGAACCACCGCCTTGGTATCATCTTCCTCCTTAACCAGGACACATAACTTTGAGCCAACATGGAGAAGGGAGCTGTTTGAGCAGGACCCGGCCCTCACTGATCTTCTTGGAACCTGAAAACCTCCTGGTTGTTCCCTGCTGCGATGCCATGAGCACAGCTGTAGACCTGCAGTGGCACGCCTGGCCCTACAATCGCAGGTGGTTGCACACAAAGCTCATCCTGGGGAGATTGGATTCCAGAGACCAACTGCACGATGGGAAACGGAGCCCCAATGGCTGCTACGAATCTGAGGGCTACCTTGGAAGGGTCGTCTGCAGCCGTTTTCATGCGAATTCGAACTCCAAAGATTCTTTTTGATCCGCCAAAGTCGTACTTCTGGACGTGCTCCCCCTTTGATCCAACAGGCTCCCACATATCTGCCTCCTTGACAGGTTCAAATGTTGTTGCAGAGTTTGCAACCTCCACTGATATCAATTCAGGAGGAGAGACTAGTTGGATGCACACATTAACCCTCACCCCATTCGAATCGTAACCCCTTAACATCCCGGGGCCTTTCAAGAGACGCGGTTAATGTCACCGGCTCCCCTTTCGTCACTGGCTGTGATGACCAGTATAGGGACCCTCTAGTAATGCAGTTCGATGACAAGTAGTTGACACTTCCCCGTGTGAAAGGCAACACGCTGTCGGTCTTGCAACTGACGAAGGGAACGAGGTTGGGATTGTCCGTTCGCTGAGTCTGATCTGAGAATTCGAACTTGGCAACGACAGCCACGCCAAAAAGGATCACCGAAAACAGCATTCTGAATATCACAGCCAGATCCAGTCACGAACACGTTAGATGAGGCACGCTTCTTACAGAGCGTTATTGTCGATTTTTGATGTTCAACGTTCGCTGTGTTGCCGTGACCTCGCAGCCAAGTTTGAATTTGTCAGGTAGGCATCAAATCCTAATATAACGCTCATGTGGCTTTTAGAGTATCTGAGGCTGTTAGGAAGCCCCTCGCCTGTCGAAGACCCGTTACCTACGCGGGCAGCACAGGAGGAAGCGGAGTCCCGAGCGGCCGCGGAGGCAGTTGAGATGGTTGAGTGTGGGCTCAGGCGACCTGCTAGGCCAAAAAGATGCCCTTCCGATGACGATTGGCGTGTGGCAGCAGATCGAATTCGGGCAGGGGAAGGGGACCTTCCTCTTCCCCCTACAGACATGCGCACGTTACAACCTGGGACCTGGCTTAACGACGAGGTCATCAACGCCTACATGCAGCTGCTTAATGAGCGTAACGCTCGCCACCGAGAGGCCTTCTCCAAGAGTCAGACTTCACAAAACAAGGTGATGGATGTGGACCCTGATTCCGCTCCCTCTAATGAACCTGGCACGTTTTTGCCTCCGTCAGTCTACTGCTGGAACTCGTTCTTTTTCCCAAAGCTATGTGGAAGCGATTGGCGCAAATCAGGTGATTATCAGGCCGTTGCGAGGTGGTCGACTCGGAAAGGCATTGATGTCTTCGATTTAGATTGGATGGTGGTGCCGGTGCATGTGAAGCAATGCCACTGGGTATGTGCTGCCGTGGACATGAGGAATAGACGCGTGTACTATTTGGATTCGATGACTGGCCCTGAGGGGGGGTTGGTCTTCTCGAAACTTCTGGAGTACTTGAAATGCGAGCACGAGGATAAACTTGGACGGCCTTTGGCATATTCCGATGAGTGGATGTTGGCGGAAGTAGACGCACCAACTCAGGACAATGGTTCGGATTGTGGTGTGTTCACCTGTGCAGCAGCAGAGTACATATCTGATGGTAGGTTCGATGAAAGACATCCCCCTGCTTTTGACTACGGCCAGGATGACGTTGAAGACCAGCGAAGACTGATTGCGCTGTGTTTACATGAAGCAAGTATCCCTTAACTGGTTTTCAAACCCCCAACCCCAACTCCAACGGCTGTTAATGCCATACGTGTAATGCAGACGTATACGGCCCCACGTTAACCTGTTCCGATCGAGATGGCGTCCACTAGTAGAATGGGAGGACGGTTCTGATGGTCGTCTTTTACCATCAACCGTATTTGGACCTCAACCTTCACTGAAGACTTTTTGAAGGCGCTCTGCGCTGCTTGATTCCCCCCTCCTCAAGTTGTTTCTTTTCATTTTTCAATTCGTGGGATGTATCATTGAAGATATTTACACATGGAACAGATGAAACCGCCTTAGCTGACCCGGCAAGCTTCGCCCCTCTCGTCCTCGTCCTCGTCCTCGCTTTCAGATGACCAAGGAGCGCGACACACCGCACAGCGTGCGTTCCACCGCTCTAGAC
>NW_027179228.1:0-11883 GCF_019968985.1 Porospora cf. gigantea B | reverse complement strand
GTGTTGGAGGTGGGGATGGTGGGGATGGTGCAGATGGTGGGAAAGGAGCAGATGGTGGTGCAGGTGGGAAAGCAAAAGGGAGCAACATATCTGTCTCGGAGGGCCTTCCAAATCAGCTCGCAGACACCTCCAGTGGCAGTCTCTTCAGCGGCCTTCAAGGAACCGGCAAGGAAGAATCCAGCGGTCCCGCGACGGTGGAATTAGGCACAAAACCGCGTGTTAAACCGCATCCGTTGTACAATCCAGTAACATTTCCAAATCCCAAAGTTAACTACAAGGAATGTGGGCAGGCAGTTCCGTCTGAGATTTGCGACCCTGATTCAATTTTATCCGTATCAGAAAGGGAGGCAGTGGAGGCTCGAATAGGCCAGTTAATGGAGCACCATCCTGAGTCTTCTATCCGCGTGGCTCTCACCTTGGCGCCGCTGACGCCTGTGAAGGACTCCCTGTTGGGTTCACCCAGCACACCGACCAAAACTGCGTCCCAAAGACTACGAGACACATGGAAATTCAAGAAAGGAACTTTAATACTCGTGGAATCTGGTCACGTCATAATTGACAGTAAGAGCTTTTCCATTTTTTTCAAATCAGCCGTGCTGCCTCTAACAGTTCACCGGCTGTCACAAGTAGAAGCGGCCTTTGGCGGCTACGGCGAGTTTCGAGGCCTGCTCAACGTGCTGTCCGCATTGGACGTGGAGCTGTCGCCCCATTTGAAGATCCAGCCTGCACCTCAGAGGTGGGCAGTAGGCGTGCTGGGGCTAGCGTTCGTAGGGGTCTACGTCGCGATCATTGGAAATCATGCCGTGACCAGCCATGCAGATCGAATCGAGCCCCGGGTTGCAAAAAAGTCTAAAGCTAAAGTTCAGGAACTCAACAGACTCCTGGCCCAGCTACAAACCATGCTCGAACAGGGTCGCATTGACCCCCAACTCTGCCCTCTGACACTCAAACGGACTCGTCAAGGTGACCCTCTCACGCTGTCAGCCGTAACACCACAGGTGACCTACCGAGAGCTGCCTCTGCGTATTTGGGCTGAGCAGCTCGGAGTCGCCCAGGATCGACTGCATACCGAGCACCCTGTGAAGCTGGCCTTGGACACGGAAGCACGGCCGTTGGTTTACTTATCGCCGCTGACGAAGAATCGCATTCCAATCGGTTTATACTTTGAGTCTATTAGTCGCAAGTTCCCATTCATTACGGAAACTCAACTGTAAGAACAGACTTCTGGGAGCAATCAGCCGTGAATGGACCGAGTCACCGTTGTCCTTCAAATGGACGGTTGATGAGGATACGTCGAGTACATACACGTAGGTCTTTCCAGCCAGTGAAGGAGCAGTGTTATCTCGAGGGTGAATTCGGAAAATATTGTCACAATATGTACCTGCCCCCGATTCTAGGCTCTCGTACGAAACCCAGAGCACTGTACCGGCGCTCTGAGTACCTACCTGCATCGTTGTCGAATACCTACACATTAAAAGATACCGAGAAGCTTCCAGCGCCAGAAAAGGAACCTGTCGGCGCGGTCCCTCCGGAAACGGGAAATCCCGAGAGTGCCTCTGTGGATTTGGGACTGGGGCAGCTAGAGGCGTTCAGAATGGACACGTTGACGCTACTACAGACCTTTCGATTGAAGTGGAGAATGTCGGGGAAACCAGATTCTCATTTGGGGTTCTTCGCGTACCTCCAAGGCGTGTATGTGAGCAGAAGCATGTCGCAGACATTGGTTATGGGCGAGCAGGAAGTCATATCCCACCGTAAACGAGTGTTCGCCAGTCTTGCCTGTCAGGAAATACGAAAGCCCGAGTTGCTAACATCGACATACGGTGTCTCCGTTACTGATGCCACTGAAGTTCGTCTGCACCGAGTGGGGGCTGTGGGTCTGCTGGTGTTGATGGCAGCGACTGCGAGATTGCTGGAGAACACGATGCAACGGAAACCAATGTTGGTAGTCCCTGAAGATGAGCCAATATTACTGTCGTTTGACACTCTGAAGAGCCTTCGACTGTTGGCGCAAGAATGTGAAGTGGAGGGAGTTTTTCCAGAGCTGAGGCAGCTAATACGGTTGCTGCTCTGGCATTACCTGCCCGCGACACAACCCGCAGCATACCACACCAAGCTCACCACATCTGCAGCGTACGAGGAGCTCAGTCACATATTTCCTTTCAAAAAGCAATGTCGAGGCCGAGCCCCCGTAACAATATCGTTAAACGAGGGTCAGGACAGCCCCTTGGTAGATCCAAGAGGCCGACCTTTTGTACCGAGACAGGACGATTACTGCTTCACAGCTGACCACCCAGTTAATTTCGTCCATCCGTTGCCACGCCGGCGACTACCTGGAGTCGATGATCCAGTCCTACAGAACCGGCTCCTTTCATTCGAGAAGGTCATCCAGCTCCTAAGGGAAAAGCGGAAACCCAAAATTCCTGTCCCTCCAGACTGCAGCCTATCACGAGCTTGCTGGAGCGAACATCCAACCTACTCTTGCGAAGCTGACATGACATCCGACTCGCCCAGCAGTCAAAACTCGCCCATGAAACTGCAGTCCTGATTTTCATTTCCAAGAAAGGTTAAATCCTGTGACAAGCTTTATGACAACCAGTCTACAAGTCAAAATCCTCAAGCGAGAGACCAATTGTGGTCTGCGTCGCAGGCGTCAACGGTTCGTCTTTCAGCTTTTGGGAGGTCTTCACGACGACACCCACGCTAACCTGACTGAGGTCCAGAGTAGCGTCGCTAGGTCGGTCAGCGGGAGCAACAATTTTCTTCTTTGGGGGCAAAATACTCGATGCAAACGCAGCATTGACTTCTGTCGCCCTGCCACCCTTTTCCAACCGAGCAAGCAGCTCACGTGGCGGGAACAAAGCTTCCGTCTCCACGAACCTTTCTGGTTTCGAGTCACCAAGCTCGTTCTTAAGTGCGCTCAGACTATAGGCATGCAGCGCGGCCAGGGATGGGTTTGGCGTTGCACCCACTGGCAGCAGTTCGGTTCCAAGGCTGGTCTCCAGCATCGCATCATCGATGAAGCCCTCCATTTGCTCAACTTGAACCTCGGTGGGGTCTCGGTGAATCCGTCGGATCCCAAGGTCTCGGATATCATTGGTAAATGGTACGTAGTTTAAGTAGAGGCCTTCATTGGGCGCTGGTGTAAGCAGGCAAAGTCTAACATCAGCGCTACGATTGTAGACGTAGCGGCAAAGAAGACGCATCTCTTCTCTTCTGAGCGCTTCACAAAGGCTGGCCATTCCCTCTGAATCCACTACTTCCACTGAACTCACTTGACGCCTGCTCATTTCCCGGCTCTGGAAGAACCATCTCTGTGCCGCCAACAAGGAAAATCTCCGAGATGGATGTATTGTGCACGGATCCCAATACTTTGAAACTCTTCTCACCAGGTTTGAATTGAACACTTTTCATAGTGTCCTCGTCAATGGGAACGACCTCTCTACCGTATAGAAATCCTGAAACAATCTCGTCCTCCTCCACTGGAACTTCCTCGTTTTCAACGAAGTATGAGCGAATTTGGCGTAGTGTCTGGCCATTGTGAGAGGACTTGAATGAGGGGAAGGGTTCTATTCGGGTCTTGATCAGCATTTGTATCGGCAAATTGAAACCCTGGCCAAAGTTCATGTCTACTCGACATTTAGTCGATCGAGATACCGTGTGGCAGGGAACTATCATTTCCGCTATTGGTCGAACTTGACAGTTGAACTGACCGCTGGCCTGAGCCAAGGATTCGCAAACCAACTCCACTCGGGGAACGAAAAACTGAACATCGACTCCCCACTGAATGAGCTGCTCCCGAGTGCCTTCAGTGATGTCAGTCACCTCAGAATCTCCTCCAGAGAAGATCCACAGGTGGCGTTCTTGGATGCTGGTGTAGTGGGCACGTTGTTGGATGAGGCCCGCCGCCTCCGTGATCCCTTCGGAGATGTCGCCTATTTCGGCAGGACACAGATCATGTAACGCCTGAATGAGGTCCACGTTTGGAGGAGCTCTAACGTTAATCTTTCGGAGGCCTTGCTCACCCTCCTCTCCGCAAATGATGAGGGCAATCTCGTTACGAGGAACCCAAACAAGCGATTCGCAGACAAGGCGATTAACGGCGTCCTTGATGTCTGCCAACGCATCAACGTCGCTGTCGTCGACAGCAAGAACGAGGATGTAGGTGTCCCGAGGCTGGTTGCTCATATTGATATATTGAATCGAATCCCTTCAGAAGCGAAGCACCATAATAACAGTGGAGTGCAATAGCATCGCAGTTTCATTCCAGATCTGCTATGTAATCATATTGTCCTCCATAAGGTGAATAAACTAAACTAATTCTTCTGCAATTCTTCTGCACATCACGGCTCCCAGTAGCTCTTGAGCTTGTTGACCAATGTCTCCACAGTGTTCTTGGCGTCCCCGAGCAGCATCATAGTGTTCTCCTTGAAGAAGACAGGGTTCTCCAAGTCAGCATAACCTGAAGCCATAGACCTCTTCATGAAGATGACCTGTTTCGAATCCCATACGCGAACTACGGGCATCCCAGCGATGGGACTATCCGGATCCTCTAAAGCGCTGGAGTTGGTGGTGTCATTGGCTCCGACAACCAAACAAAGGTCACTGTCTTTCATCTCGTCGTTAATCTCCTCCATCTCGAAAACCCAATCATACGGAACTCCAGCTTCTGCGAGTAGCACATTCATCTGGCCAGGCATCCGGCCAGCCACTGGGTGAATGGCAAACCGCAAGCTGATAGAGCGAGCTCGGCAAACTCTAGCTAGCTCCGCGATAGCATGCTGCGCCTTGGCAACGGCCATTCCGTACCCAGGGACGATGATGATGTTCCGGGAGTTGGAGATCAGCTCGACAGTTTCATCAACGGTAGTTTCGCGGTGTTCCTTCTTCTCCTTCTTCTTGCTCGCCGCCACAGTGGCGTAGCCTCCAAAGAGAACGTTAGTCAAGGATCGATTCATAGCAATGCACATAATGTAGGAGAGGATTCCACCGGAGAAACCGATAAGAGAGCCAACCACTGTGAGCATTGCGTTGTTAAGCATGAAGCCTTCAGCCACCAATGCCCAGCCAGAGTATGAGTTGAGGACGGTAATGCACACAGGCATATCTCCGCCTCCAACAGATGCCACGAGGTGAAATCCCAACCACAACGATATGATCATCGTGAGGTACTGCATAAACATGGCCGTGTGGAAGCTGGAGGTGGTCATGAAGACCCAGATTGCATAAAGCTGCACAACCACCGTCGTAATGTTGAGAGCGTTCTTCCCAGGAAGAACCAATGCTGCGGATTTGGCCAACCCATGAAGCTTGCAGAAGGCCACGATGGAACCTGTGAGGGTGATACCCCCAATGAGGTTGCCAAGAATGGAGGCAGCCATGCCGCTGGCCGCGTTGATCGAACCCGCATTGGCGAAATGCGCCACGGATGTGAGCATTGCGGCGAGGCCCACCAACGAATGGAAGGCGGCCACGGTTTGAGGAAGCTCAGTTACCTGAACAACGCGTCCGAGATAAACCCCAATCAGAAGACCCAGAACTGGAATGAATAAGAAATATGTATTGATATGAGAAGGCGAGAAATGAACGTCACCTACCGCTGAGGATGGTAGTCATCAACAAGAACGACTTGTCGTGTCTAACCAGTCCCAGTGTGCAGACGAGACCTGTGCCCACGCCTATCATTCCAAGAGCAGCGCCGAGGCGAGCGGTCTTCTGTGAAGCCAGACCACCGATTGCTCCGATACAGCAGAGTGAAGCCGCAAGATAGGTCATCACTTCAATGTTGTCATGGAGCCAGTACTTGGAGAGAACGTAGAGACCCGGAACACAAATCCCTGGAATCAGGTAGAGGTAGTTGTGTTCGTTAGGATCCGTAGGACGTCGAAACATGTTAAGCATTCGGATGGTCACAAGAAAACCGCCGAAGATGTTGACAAATGATACCATCATTGCGATAGCGGCAAACCACCAGGATACTGGAGTGGTTGCCTTGCTCAACATGAGAAGTCCTCCAAAGGCGGTGATGCCGGAAATCGCGTTTGTGACAGCCATAAGTGGTGTGTGGAGTGCATGCGCCACGCCCCAGACGGCCTGATAACCCGCGGTACCGGCCAAGGCAAAGATAACAATCATAGAGAGCATGGAGGCCCCATGGTAGAACATATTGACGAACATCAGCGCCAGACAGCCTGCGGTAACGCCCAGCGCCGAGTTGAGAGTGGCCCTCATAGGTGAGATAACCACCTTCTTCACTGCTGCGACAGTCTTAGGTTTCGAGGCAGGGGGCGGCCCAAGGGGTTTACTGGACGGTGGCAGGATGTGACCAGCCTGCACAACGATAGCTCCCCTGGTAACGTCATCGTCGAGGTCTATGCGAATCTGATTCGGGATAGACTTGTCAGTCATCGTCAGGAATAGCTTCGTGATGTTGTTTGCATAGAGTCTTGAGGCCTGTTGTGGAAGGCGTGAAGGAAGATCAGTATAGCCGATAATGGAGACTCCGTTGGAGGTGACATAGAGCTCATCCTTCTTCGTCAGCTCACAGTTGCCGCCGTTTTCGGCGGCCAGGTCAACAATCACAGAGCCATACTTCAGGTTGGCTACCATCTCTTTGGTAATCAGCCTAGGCGCAGGTTTCCCAGGGATGAGAGCAGTGGTGATTACTATGTCCACCTCCTTGCATTGTTGGGAGAACAGGGCCATCTCAGCGTCGATAAACTCCTTCGTCATCTCCTTAGCGTAACCTCCGGTTCCTTCCTCAAGCTGCACTCCTTGTACCTCGAGGAACTCTCCACCAAGAGACTGCACCTGCTCTCGTACCGCAGGACGCGTATCAAAACACCGAACGATGGCGCCCATGTTCTTTGCTGTCGCGATTCCTGACAGACCTGCAACTCCACCACCGATAATCATCACCTTGGCTGGAGGAATGCGACCTGCGGCCGTCATCTGACCACCCAGGAACCTCCCAAAGTGGTGGGCAGCCAGCATTACGGCTTTGTACCCAGCGATGTTGGCCATGGAGGAGAGAGCGTCGAATACCTGCGCTCGTGATATTCTTGGTACACGGTCCATAGCAAAGAGTGTCGCCTTGCGTTGAGCGATTGCCTGAACGAGCTCAGGGTTCTGGGCCGGGCTCACAAACGAGATTAGCAGTTGTCCAGTCTTGATCATGTGTGTTTCATCCAAACTAGGAGCCCGGACCTTCAAAACGGCATCGGCAGACCATACCGCTGTGCTATCCACAACGCTGGCTCCGGCTTCCTGATACAAGGCGTCTGGGAAATTTGCCGCGTAACCAGCGTTGGATTCCACAATGACCCGAAAACCCTGCTTCACAAGCATCTTCACAGCATCAGGAGTTGTGGCGACACGACATTCTCCAGGGTATGTCTCTTTGGGGCATCCTACGGTACTCAGCATATAAGTTGTGACTGAGTCACCGTCTGCTGCTACAACAGGAGAGGAGCCAATAGTAGAAGGGCTGCTTTTGGCACCTGCCACCAGTAAGGGCTCCTTTAGAGGCATCTCCATCTTAATTTGTGTAATACTATTGATGCCTTGGCGTGTGGGGTGAGTAAGTTCAGATCACGTCACAACGAAATTGGCTCCGGCTTCCGTCCACTTTACTCTACGAAATTCCACATCAGCTTTGCCTCTTTGAATGCGCTTGCCAGAACGTTTGAGTTGATGTAGACTCATTGAGGAAAGGGAAAGCTTCTCGAAGTCTTGTGGCTCTACCTGTTGATGTTTTCGCTTCAGATAGTCGGATTCGAAAGCAGACGCCAGCACGCGCACCTCCCGTGATGTGTGTCGCCTGAGTAGTTCTATTTCCCGGAGGGAGCAGGTAAGGAGCTCAACAGCGCTTCCCAGCTCATCCAAATTGAAGTCCAACAGAGAACTTACCGGAGGCGTGTCCACAGAAGCAGTCTCCATCAAATCCACATGTATTAGCGGTAACATCGCCGGCGTGGTTTCCTTCTGAAGGAGGTGTATCACCAAACTTAGGATCCACAAGGCGTTGGGGGCGGGAACGAAGCAGGCGATTCGCAAAAGCTTCTTGATGAACTGAGCCAAAATGGCTTTAGCCAGCAACGGCGACCGGAGGCACACTTGAAGCAGCTGCAGGAATTGCGTTCTGACTGCCAATGAGAAAACGGGCACACACAGTAGAGAGTAAAGGCGAGAATAGAATCCTACGGATTCGTCCTCGCCTCCTCTGGCTCTGGTGAGGAAGTAGAAATGGCCTGATAGACACGCAATGGAAACAGAAAGATTCTCATGGGAGTCGAACGTGTCTTGGTAGAAGGTAGAAAGAATTAACGGGTTGGAGAGGTAGGGTAGCACTCGAGGGGGCAGCGCGTAAAGCACGTTGAGTACCAGATCCTTGGGGGCGTCATCTGTGACTTGAGCCAGAAAAGCCAGCCAAGCGGTCGTGTATTCCGTCTGGTAGTTCTCTGCCGTGGCATCAGGGACAAAAGTGTCCGTGGGCGCCTGGTTGGGCAGCGGCAGACGGTTCAAGACCGAGAACACTGTGGTAAGCTTTTCGAACCCGTTTTCAGATTTCGGCTTCTTGGGAGGGCTGGCTACGCCGTTGACCCACTTGACAACTACTTTGGCGGCTGCCAGGGCGAAATCTGCGTACATTTCCGGGTATGGTGCCCATTTAACTGCCCAACTAGGGCCTGAATCCGGAAGAACAAGCCTGGTAACTATGAAGTCGAACATTTCAGCCGGGAACTTTTCCTGTAGGCAGCGCTTTTGTCTGACCAATCCTTCTACTCTTATCGCTTTCATGAGCTCCCTTATGATCGCCCTGGGCGGTACCTTCCCCCTCGGGAGGAGTTGAAGCATGATCTCAAGAAACTGCTTGTGGCGAGCCTGCAACCAGGCGACTTGAGCGTCATTTTTGCCTGCGGTCTTTTCGTATCTTCTCCGAAGGGCGCTCTTCGTCTCTGGTCTCGAAGGTGCGGAGCCCAGATCCAGCAGGATGCTCTCCTTCAATCTAGTTTCCGCCAGCACATCCCCTAACGCCTTTAATGAACTGACAGCGTCGTCCTCGTTATTGAGTGACTCCTGCAGTCTGCGGAATCCAGACTGAACCTGGTCCATCGAAAATGGGCAAATTTCGCTTGAATGAAGGTAACACATTGAACGCGGTCCACTACCGTACACGCAGTCTCAAACACAACATCCACCTATTCAGATTCTATTTCACTGGAAATTAGTAATTCAATTTTCAATTGAATGAGCGACGTCAGCATGAGGATTAAAGGGCTTAAATGCCGGCAGACTGAGGCACAGGAACTTTGGCGGGCTGGAACGTACGCAGAAACTGAAACTCCTTGGTGGGAAGTGTCCACCCCAACTCATATTGACCCGTCAAAGGTCACCTTTGTCGACGACAGTCCCATGGTGCACCACTATGATGCGTTTGACTGGTCCGACTCCGGGAGCTCTTCAGGTTCAAGCTTTGTCAAGTCCATACATTCGAACCCTTCCTCCCCGTTGTTACCTGACCATTGTCCATACTCAGATTCTGAATCGGACTCACTGGACGCGACCACCGCCTGCACCACACCCCGCGCTTCGAAAAGGCCTGCAATAGCGTGGAGTGTGGATTTCGAAGATGAAAGCACTGAGGCGTCGACGCCTCCGGTGTCTTTGATGATTAATGCCCCAATCAAGTGATTAATCCTCGAACGATTGATTGATTTGGTTGGGTTTTACGACAACAATAAATTGTTTGCTGCTTCTTTTTTATCTGAATACGCCTGTCAACATCCGAATTATTTGCGCACTACAAGGCTGTTTCTGTTTTGTCGTTGCGTCACTGGTGGTTCCTCCGGAGCGGTAATACCTCCTCCAATAGTGTATTGTTGCTGTTAAAACGAGCATGCCCTGACGAGTTGCTATGAACCTTTAAGCCGTTGCTATGAACCTTTAAGCCGTTGCTATGAACCTTTTAGCCGTTGCTATGAACCTTGAAGCCGTTGAATGTCAATTTCATAACATATAGAATATATTTCGGTATCTCATAAATATAGAAATATGCGAACTGATCTTACCCCTCAACCGTCTAGTTACCTCCTCACCGCCAGTAAAGCCGTTGTCGTTACCATGACGAGGGCAAACCAAAGCCATGAGACTCGGGACAGGGAACCCATCTTCACTCTACCCTCGGGAGCTGTCCCCCTTAATCGTCGTGTCCTTCCTGAACCCCCACACGGAGGACAACCCAATTTCCATCGTACGCGCACTGGTGCTCTTCGTAGCCGACCCGAGGGAACAGGCGACGCTGACTCCGTCGCTCTTTCTTCCGTTCCTCGTGGCCAATCCATCGCAGCAAACCAGAGCCCTGGGACTCCAGACTCATATCGTCCCATCGTTCCTTCTAGAAAAGGCCGAGGCCTCCTCAACAAGGAAAATGATCTCAACAAGGAAAATGAAATTGATCCTCCCGCTGTTCCGCCTCGAAATACTACAATGCAGACGAGAATTGAGGATTCCATTCAGGGGGATTGCCGCGCTCCTCAAAGTTTTGATGCGGCGTCGCTGTCGTTGATCGTTCCTGTTGAGCATCATGTTGATGCGCATGCTGCGATGGCTACCCATTTCGACGTCTCTAAGCTTGAGAACGAGGCTGAGTCGAAGTCATGGACCATTGCAGACGTGTTCGGCTCACAACCGACGAACGTCCAACACGTCGAACCAAGCGCGCCTGTACAAGTCAGTCAACTGGTCCAACTCGCCCAGTCCTGTGGGCTGGAGGTACCTGACGACGACACCGACGAGTCTGTCAAGCAAATTATTACGCTGGCGATGGCTGGTAAGCTGCGTAGTGCCAACCTCGACCTAAAGGAGAAGAACAAGCAGCTGGAAATAGCACAGGCTGCCATGGAGAAATTCACCGTGTACGATGACCCAATTGAGCTTTTGCGACAGGTTACCAACATCCAAGAAGAGATTAAGGCGATAAATGAGACCAAAAACGGTTACGTGGCAACGATGGTCCAAGTCAACGAGTGTTTGCAAACGTAACGTTCGATGATGAGTGAATGATTAGTTGAACCTCAAATTCCACCAATTGTAATGCCGTTGCCGGAGCTCCCACCAAGACCAAGGCTGAAGGCGCATTCTCATCTGGGAGACTATCCGGACCTGCCGCCTAAGCCTGCAGCGATCGAATCCTCTCGACTTCCTCCGCAACCCTCGCTGATCCTTCAGGGGAGCGAGGGTTCCATAAAGCCTGAGCCTCCAGCTGAAGATGATGAGGGCCTTTTTATTGCGTCGGAGGTGTTAATTATGGGAGATCGGAGGCGTCGCACCAAACCTGCTCTGTTAGCTTCTGAGACTTTCATTGAGGTGACAGGTAAGTCAGTTCCATGTTGAATACCCAGTCTTGACACCCCAAGCAGCTAAGTCTGTGTCATCTGACAACGAACCAAATGGCAGTTGCACCCCTCAGAGCAGTAGTAGCAGTGTTGAACCAGTGTCTAGGCCGAGGTCTCTCAGCAGTGCCAACGAAAAGGAGAGGCTGGGAAAACCACATCAGGATCAGCAAGCCATTTTGAACCCCTCTGCAGGTCAGCTAGTCGAACCTCAGACGTGGCAGCAGTCTGATTCCGTCAGGAATCAACCTGACTGGTCTGCACCTCAAGGACCTCCACTGGTCTCTGACGCAACAGGCAGCCCTCCGTTCCAACCTGAGTTCATGGTTCCATTGACTCCCCCTGTCGAACCTCAGACGTGGCAGCAGTGGCAACAACCTCGGCCTTCGGATCCTCTCACCAATCAACCTGACTATTCTGCACCACAAGGACCTCAACCTCAGACGTGGCAGCAGTGGCAACCACCTCAGCCTGCATCTGATGCCGTCAG
>NW_027179227.1:0-1538 GCF_019968985.1 Porospora cf. gigantea B | reverse complement strand
GCAACCAATGCGTATGGGCTCGTAACCGCTTCGCCAGTAGGGAGGGTGAAAGTTAGGGTGACCCATCCCAGAATAGCCGTATTGTTGCCGGTGATACCCCTGACCTCGGTGGCACCCACATCCCAAGCGCGGTGCTTGTCCTGTTGTAGAGAGGCAGCCAATTCTGCGTCCACTACGTTGATCTGAGAGCCGGTGTCGACTAGCCCATGATACAGCTTCGTATCCTGGTGGATCGGTAAGAACTGCAGCGGGAAGGAGGTGCTGGACCGTCGCCTCCTGCTTATTCTCCGGCTCTCGTATTGGCAGGCAGCAGTCGGCGGATCAGTTCGTCCCGATGTAAATGGAATCTCCTTCCGTTCCGCACCAGTCGTGGTGGCGGGTTCTCCACGTGGTTCGTAACCCGCCGTTCCAGAGTCCCTGTCAGCTACTAAGGCGTGTGAGACCGATTAGGGCTTCAGTGAACTGTTCTTGCTGCGCAGCCAGCGCATCTTTATCTGCGAGGATGGCCGTCATCTTGTGCAGCTCGTCTTTCAGCTTGCCTGTGTCAACGACAACCTTAGGCTTCAAGGCTAGATTCTTTCCTTGCTGGGCCACAACGATCTCCTTTCGACTATACGGCGTATCTTTGGCCCCAGGGACGGCAAGGCCGGTGGGGACGCACTGATGCTGGGCCGTTACCTGTCGAGAGCAGACGTCACAGGTGTGTACTGGGACTCCCAGTTGACGCATGCGTTCCAACCAGCGCTCCTGCTTGCGTGACCAGATCACGCGTCGGATGGCTGCTTTGGTCCACTGCATCATCTCCGGTTCGAGGTAGCCCAAATCGTCCCAGTCTGAGGGTCTTGACTCTTTCCGAAGGTTCGCTCGCTTTTGAGCCTCGTCCTTCCATTTCCGATGTAGTTGTGACAAGCTGAGGGACTTCTCCTCTTCCGAGAGGTAACGATCCTGATATTGGAACTCGCTTCTGCGTTTCCGCAGGGCTTGGTAACGTTCTTCATCTCGGAACACCCCAGGTACGGGTTCCCCATGCCTCGGGGAGGTCGGGTTTCTGTCGGCGGCTCCTGATAAGCTCAAAGGCTCATCAGGGTGGATGGAGGGATAGGCGAGGAACACACCAACAGGAGGTGGTTCCTCGTAGGTAGAGAACCACGTGAGCGCGCTTTCAGCGGTTGGAAGTTGATCCTCGTTGCCTTGTGAGAGGGTAGTCGACCCCTCAGAGGGTCTGCGGCCTTTGCTCGCGCAAGGTTCCGCCAGACTACAGGTAGCTCTCAAGCCGTCCGAGGCGGTCCTCTCGATCCGCTTGGATGGCTGACCTCCTTGGGAAGTGCTTTGGCACTTCGAACAAGGAGAGACTAGTTGAGAGGGAGAACTCCCCAGAGATCCCCTCGTTGGCCCGCGACTCGGCGTCCGAGGGTCTGCGAGGCCATCAACAGGGGAAGTACGTTCAGTCGTTAACGCAGGTCTTCCCTCTTCAGGCGACTCACAGATGTAAGCCTCGGTTGGCATGGAGTCGTATCGGCCTCTTTTGGAGGCTGGAG
>NW_027179226.1:0-11899 GCF_019968985.1 Porospora cf. gigantea B | reverse complement strand
TGCTGTCGGTAAGTCTGTCCAGAAACACCTGCTTTAGATTGTGTTGTTGATTCGCACGCTGAATGCGGCGCCTTTCCTCATCCAGACGGTTGATAAGGATCTTCTTCTCTTCTTCACTGAGTGTATGCATACGCCGATCCTCACACCGCTGGGATCTGTTCGGTCACGCGTACAGTAACCAGAGGGTTCGGTTGCTTGTTGATGTCTCGATCAACACCGCCTATGGCGAACGCTAGCAAAATAGTCACTATTAGGCGTTGCGGCCGCATCGGTGAAAATGAGTCACAAGAGCGTCATTGTGGTCATTGAGGACCTGTCGCAGGTGCCTGATGCCACGCCAACGACGGAGCTGTTTGTACACGTGGCCATTGGTGAGAAGCGCTTACGATTTCCACCTGTGGTCTGCAGTGAGGACGAGTATTGCAAATTCGGTCGAGTTTTCGCCCTACCTTTACTTCAGTCAAGTAGTTTGAGGTGAGGATTTGGGACCACGAGTATCAGATTCTCAGTGCATTACCATCCTACGAAAGTTCTACTGGGTTCTTGTTCGCTTGATTTAGGCGTTCTGAGCCCGGCTAGGACATCAATAGCGGCTCGTGTAAAGCTAAAGCGCTCAGGGCGTTCGGTAGGATTTCTGAACGTGAAGGTGAGGCTGTCAATGAGAACGATTGACAAGCCGAAAACATGCCACTTCCGGTCACGGAGACCGTCCGATATCGTGCCGTCCAGCTCAACCCCTGCGGGGTCGCGAAATGTTATTGGGGAATCGGCTTCCGTGCTCCCAACTAACAGCCTATTGCTGATTGGGATAGATGGAAGTCAACGTAACGCCTCGGAGGATACTCGACTCGATCGTGTCAGCGACAGGCCACGGTGGACCTCGCGCTGGACCTATTTTGACGAGGACGACAGCATATCCATGGAGCCGGTATTGCAATTTGCATGTCCATCAGACAGCAGCTGCACCACGAATTCTTCTTGCCAGGCATTGGGCCCATCCAGATTTGTATCGGACGCTGTGGTGTCAAGGCGCGACGGTCGATTTGGGGACATGGTGCCCGACCGAAAAACAACTCTCAGACGCTACGTCTTCCGCAGGGCTAGCGCGGTGGTCATCGACGCTCCGCCGGCGCCGCCTGCCACTCGCAAGGGGCGATTAAAGTGGTCCTTCTTCAACTGTTGTCAAACGGCTTCTCAAGCAGAAGAGAAACCGTGTTCTCAAGCTCTGCCTCTGGAGGAACATGTGACTTGCGAGACGTCGGAGGTTGTTCACCTGCCATTAGATGGCTCTTGTGAGACATCGGAGGTCGTACTCCCACCATTAGGTGGCTCTTGTGAGACATTGGAGGTTGTTCTCCCGCCTTTAGATGGCTCTTGTGAGACATTGGAGGTTGTTCTCCCGCCTTTAGATGGCTCTTCTGAGACGTCGGCGCCATTGGGTGGCTCCATCCGCTGCGAGTCCACCTTATCAGCCGTGACGCCCTCCAAACCGGCCACTCCGAACTCACAAGAAACACTATGCTTTCCTCGAACGATGACCATCGAGAGCAGTGAAATTTCCGGCTTAGATGAGGTGGGCGAAGCTCCGATCCCATGAACTCAAACCAATCCAAGCAGGCGCGATGCGGAAGAGTATTGACCTAAGGTTTCAGTCAATGTAGCTCAAATATACTGTTGATCGTAATGGAATCTGAACCACGCGTACGAGAGGCGTTCAGCCTCTACGACTCATTTCAGCGAGAAAAGGCATTGGACACGGAGTCAACAACACTGTCGTCGTCGAGGCCTTCAATCAGCGTCCTCGACGGTTTTGGCAACGGAAAGGCAGCCGGCTTCGGCTTCTTCGCACTTGAATTGTACCTAGCGAACTCGAATGGTCTCTTTTTCGGCGGTGCCGGCCTTAACCGTACGTCATCCGACTTGGACTTCAAGTTCTGAATCTCAATGGTAAGTCGGTGTATGGTGCCATTCTGATTAGCAACCGTTCTATGTGACCCATCCCGGTCCCTCCTACTGTTTCAAGTCTCTGTAGTCAACGAACACTCCGAGGCGCGAGGCCCTGTCGTTTACTGCTGAGCTGAACGCGCTGTAGTCGAGGTCGTCTACTTTTTGGTTGATCCTGCATGGAGCAATTCGCGCCCTCTCACATTTGGTGGACTTTCTGTAGACTTCGCAGGCTAGATTTGGCGGAACTGAGCTCTTTTTCAGTTTCAAATGCTTGTGCTCTGTGGATGAGGTTACCCCAACCGCACCTCAGCAGGTCAACGGCGTCCTTTGACCTCGCTGCCTCCAGTCTAAGGGCTGCGACATCAGACTGGGCGGAAGCCAGTCTCTTCTCGGTTCCGCACAAACGCAATTTGAGCATCATAGGGTCGTTCTCGTCGTTGCTTTCAAGGTGCAAATCAGGCACAACGAAGTGGAGCACATGCTGATCGCGTGAACCAGCGACCACCCACCGCTTTGGTCATCTGCCTGCATATAGGGCAGGACGCTGTGGTTTTATCCCGGTCTTTGTTGTACGTGCGGAACCAATTATTCAGGCAAGCCTCGTGGGCCACGTGGCCACAACATGTACTCCACAGCCCGCTGGTGAGCGGCTCCATACAAGCGAAGCAACGGTCGTTGTCCATAACACTACTGGGCTCAATTGAAAAAATATTATTGGAAAACTCACAATGGGTCTCTACGAACGATTTGAAGTCAGCAAGCACCCACATGATCAGCTGGTGCAGGTAAGCCCATTAATTTCCGCTGACTCAGCAAGGCGCATCCAGACGGAAGAGGGTGGATCCTGTCTGCAGACTCGGCTATTTGTTCAATGTCCGCATATCTTCACTTATTCTTGAAAGCAAGTGCCGCGTATCGTGTTTGCGGTTGTACTTCGCGAGCTCTGTGGGCGAAACGTTCTACAGCGTAGTCCCTTTCAGACCCTATTTCTACCTCAAGGTACGGCGCAATCTCGAAGGGGTACGACTCCCCGAAGATGCTGTAAAAGATGTTCTGCTCCAGTTGGGAAACCACGTGCAAGCCATGGCGACTCGAGCATGCAAAAATGCGACCTCCGTCGAGCATGTAGAGAGAATTGATCTGGAGGAGGAGGGCAACCTCTCCAAGGACGCAGAGGCCCCATACAGCTCTCGGCAGATGCTTAAAGTCAGCGTGAGCACCGTCGACGACATGAGGGCGCTCGTTACATTGCTGGGAAAGCTGCTCGATGCCCACGCACCTCTACTCGAACAAATTCGTTGCGCCAAGCGACCGGAGGCCGCTCCACAATTGATATCATTGTCGGCGGCCTATCAGCCTTCCGACACCCGACTTGCAGAGGAGATGGTTCTTAACGACCCGCTTCTCATGGCCGAGGGCCTCTGCGAGCACCAGGTGAGCTACCTGAGTCGCGCTTTGATTGACACTGGCATTCGGTGTGGAAAGTGGTACGACGTCACCTGGCACCCAGACGCAAGACGAAGCCCTGCATCTCTAGCAGCTGAGTACCCGGAATCCGTGGAGCTTCGCAGCCCGGAGGAGCACCTGCAAAAGGTGGCACCTCCCCTCCGCATCTTCTCGTGGGACATCGAAGTGACCAAGGCGCCTTTGAAGTTCCCCGACTCGGCTGTGGACCCAATTATGTGCATCTCCATCATGGTCGACGACCAGGGTTACCTCCTAGTAAATAACTCCATCGTGCAGGAACGGATTCCAGACTTCGATTACGTCCCCAAGCCGCAGTTTCAAGGTTACTTCCAGGCTGTTAACGTTGAGGATGAGAAGCAGCTGCTGCAGTCCTTCTTTAAGTTGATTCAAAGGAGCTCTCCTCATGTCATTGTCACCTACAACGGCGACTCCTTCGATTTCCCCTATGTCTTGAGTAGAGCTAAGTCCCACGGGATCTCCATGGAGGATGAAATTGGCTTCCCTATGAGGGGTGTCAGCCGTGATAGGAATTTTAGGCAAGCTGCCGAAGTGCAAGGAGCCATAGCACTGCATATGGACTGCCTGTGCTGGGTTAACCGTGATTCCTACTTGCCTTTGGGATCGCGTGGTCTGAAGGCCGTTACCCGAGAGAAGCTCCGGTTCAACCCCCGAGAGTTGGACCCCGAGCTGATGACCCCGTACGCCACTTCGCAGTCAGTAACCGCCGTCTATCTCACCCAGTCCTCGACTGCTGGCCGAGTACAGCGTCTCTGACGCCCTAGCGACGCACTTCTTGTACGTACAATACATTCACAGATTCATTCTTGCCCTGAGCTCCATCATTCCGCTAGCGGTGAGATGGTACGCCGGTTCATCACGCAGCCAGACGACGTGCTTCGAAAGGGATCTGGTACCTTATGTGAACACCTGTTAATGGCCCAAGCCACTGAGAACAGTGTTGTGTACCCGACTAAGCACGTAGAGGACGACGAGAAGTACTACAAGGACCGCCTCCTCTACACTGAAACCTATATCGGTGGAAAGGTCGACCAACTGAATGTTGGCATCTTCCGCGACGACATTCCGGAAGAGTTCGAGTTGGATCCGCAGGCCTACCAACGGCTGGTTGATGGGGCTGAGCGCGTGTTTGACTTCTGGCTGAGCAGCGAGTGTCCGTTTGGGCCTCTTCCCGTTATAAACCGCGAGGACATCCTTGACGACGTGCGGAAGCGGCTAAGCAGCCTACAACAGTGGCACCGTCTTACCGTATCCCCCCGGATCTACCATCTGGACGTCGCTGCCATGTACCCCAACATCATCCTCACGCAACGACTGCAGCCGTCGTCGATGGTCGACGACCAAACGTGCCAGGCCTGCCCGTGGAGGGATGAGATGGAAAGCTGCAGGCGACTTCTCAAATGGCGTTGGCGTGGTGAGCATTTCCCGCTGACCAGAGGCGACGTGGGGCATTACGGGCGTCAGACCGCAGATAAACCAGCTTCGTAACATTCTTTCCGGAGAGTACCACGACGTCGGAATCATCCAAAGTCTCACTGGTCGTGCAATCAAACCCGACAAGTCGCTGGCGGTCGAAGACGAAGAGGCTGACGGCAAACGAGGCGCAGCCAAGGTTCATTGGAGAGAGCTGCAACCCTTTCAACAGAGGGCACTACTCTTTGACAGGGCTAAGAAACTCTCGCAAAGGCAGAGGTGAGGCTGGGTGCTTCCTGCAAGCAGCCGTAAGTTCAAGCTAGCCGTCGAGGAGGACCGCCACTCTGTAGTTTGCCAACGCCAGAACCCCTTCTACGTGGATGCCGTTCGTGCCTTTCGAGATCGCCGCACGATATACAAGAAGCACAAGAAGGAGGCGGAGTCGAAGCTGGAGGCCGCCACCTCGGAGGCCCTACGTATGCAGTTCTCAAACGAGGTATTACTGTTTGAAAGCCTTCAGCTTGCCCACAAGTGCATACTGAACTCCTTCTACGGATATGTCATGCGGAAAGGCTCCCATTGGCACTCGATGGAGATGGCTGCCGTCACCACTTTCACGGGCGCTCAGATCATTAAGTGAGCCCCGATGGCGAGGTCCATGCAGCGAAGCCTACGAGCTCTGCGCCAAGATCGGTAAGCCCTTGGAACTGGACACAGACGGCATCTGGACTCTATTCCCCACAGGGTTCCCTGAGATTTACAATGTGCGCTTGCAAAGGGGCTCGGAGGAGGTGACTGCCAAGTTTGAGTATCCCTGCGCGGTGCTTAACCTCGGCGTGCACGACAGGTGGACCAACCACCAGTTTCTCCACTTTGAGAATGGCGTCTTCCGCCGTTCGTCAGAGAACTCCATCTTCTTCGAAATGGACGGCCCATACAAGGCAATGATGCTTCCCTGTTCCGAAAAGGAGGGCCAGAAGCTGAAGAAGCGTTACGTCGTCTACGACTTCGACGACCGCATCGTAGAGTGCAAGGGCTTCGAGATCAAGCGTCGTGGAGAGCTCGAGATGCTCAAGAACTTCCAGAAGGAGATGTTTCCTGTATACCTCAAGGGCAGTACGCGCGAAGAAGTCTACAGGGAAGCCGCCAAAGTCTGCGGGCGATGGCTGGCGTTCCTCCAAAGAAAGGGGGGCACAGCAGACAAGAAAATCGTCTTCAGCCTTATCTCGGAGAGCAAGAGTCTCTCCAAGAGCGTGGAAGCATCTGCTCCTCTGAAAACTATGGGAACTACCACCGCTCGACGGCTGACGGAGCTGCTTGGTGACATGACCTACGTCCAGGAAAGCGGTATCAAGTGCGAGTTCGTGGTCTCCGCGTTCCCATCAAACAAGTCGCGCTCAGAAAGAGCCATTCCCGTCCGCCTGTTCGAAGCTGCAGTCGTCGAACAGGCCCACTTCTTGCAGAAGTGGACGGGATCCAGGGACGGGTGCCTGTCGCGTCTCCTCGACTGGGATTACTACACTGAACGTCTGACAACACAGATCCTGAAGCTGGTGGTGTGTCCTGCCATTCTACAACGTGTGAGCAATCCGGTTGAGGATGTGAAACCTCCAGAATGGCTCCGGAAGGAACTCCACCTCAAAAGCATAGTGAAATTAGACTCCTTCTTCACTATCACCAAATCAAGGGAAGCACATGTCCCCGCCGACCGGCCTGTTTTACCTCCCTTGATCATAGGGGCACCTGTCCCGAGCCTAGCATCGTCTCGCGAGGAGCCCTGCCTGTCCCTCGCGGACGCCTGGAACTCCAGCACTGAGGACGTCATCCGTTCGCTGAAGGCGCACTGGACTCAAGTCAGAAGCGAGGTCACCTCGGCGGTGGCCTCCAGCTGCGTCAGGGATCTTCTTCGGAGAGACTCTGTGCAGGTGCTCCCGCAAGTCGGAGCGAAATCGTGGTTGCTAGCTGATTTGGAGGAGCTGGAGGCAGACCGATTCGTGTTGGGAGTTATGGTATCTGGCCGTCCCGAGGTATTCAAAATCCCGCTGAGGTCGCGCACCCGTCTCCTCGTCTCCGCAGAGCGCCCTCCAAAGTGCTCCTCGGTCGTCGAAGGCAACGCAGAGAACACAAAGCTCTCTACGGGTCAGGTGGTGGGTCGCGTATTTGAGGTGGAGCTGTCGGAAGAGGAGCTGGCATCTGAAAGTTGGCGAGACGGCGTGGGAAACGTGGCTGTCCTTGAGCACCTCGATCCGCTGTTGCGCTGTCTGCTGCTAAGTCCGCGGGTGTCCGCTGCTCGCTGCACGCTGGGATCCCCAGTCGATGTGGGGTCCCTCGCCGGCCTCGACGGCCAGGCCGCAGCCACGTACAAGCTGCTTCTGCTGTTTGGGAAGGTGGAGCAGGTCCTAATCGCAGTCGAAGTCCTTGTGGAAAAGGACCTACTCATCACCGTTACGACGTTCCGATTACAAACCCAATCATGGGATTCCGAGGGCTTTCGAGAGCAGTTGGTCGACGCAGTCGCCGAGCAACTGCCCTGTGTCGGGTTCAACTCGCAGGTCCACGTAGAAATTAGGGATGTGCCTTGTCATTCGGTAACTCGACACGCGGGTTCCTGGCTGCGGCAGGAGCTGCTCACGTCCCAACGTACTGTTATTGCAGTCACCTTCGGTGAAGCCAAAATCCTCCGCCCGCTTGAGCAACTGGCTTCTCGGTGCGCCATTCTGATTGCTGAGCGTGACGCGACGGGTCGTGGCGAGGCCTTCGTCCTCAACAACGCAGCCAACTACACAGTGCGCTTCCTGGACCGAGTCGACGTGGCCAGTGTGGCCGGACTCCCTGTAGGATTCGTCCTCAGATACGCCGGGACTCGCGAGTCTCTGTCTAGACTAGCTATGGACGTCCTCTTCGCACGCAACCTGAAGAAGCAGAATTTCGTCCTCTGGAACCAGTACGACAGTGCCTTTCCCGAGGACGAACCCTTCATGAAGAAGACACCCTTCTGCCTTCTGCCCGCGATCCACCGCCGACTCTCCGCCTCATTCTCCTTTTGCTCGCCCGTGATGACATGTACGCTAGAAAACCTACAGCAGCTCATTGAGCTCTCTGGGGATAACGTCTACAAGAACTGGACCATCGACGGAGTCAAACTCGGACGATACGATATCCGCCATTCCCATTTACGACCAGACACCCTACTCATCCTCCACAAACTCCTTCGCTCACTAAGGTCCGGAGCAGACAACTCCATGTTCAAGGCAGACCTTTTCGACGGCGGGTTCGAGTGCTGGTTGCTGTCACCGTTGAGCCGGCTTTTCCACCCAGACTTACTGTTGGATATGCGGCATTGGCTGGAGGTTTACGTTCGAGAGTTAGTCCGCAATGTGAACACGAAGGCGACCTGTGTGAAGGCTGATACGAAGGGGTTCATCGTGACCACACCATACGTCCAGTCAGCTTTAGGGGGCGACTGCATTCGCTCTCTGGTTAACGATCTGTCCAGGCACTCCCTTTTCCGGCATTTGTCGTTCCGTGTGGACGTCTTCACTGGCCTGTTGGTGTTGGACGACACTCAGTGGTTTGCGACACGCAAGAAGTGGGCCTCGTGGACTGTTCTCACCCAGCGCCAGCGGACCCATCGACCGTCTACATAGTCTACGGAGACTGCCTGCCCCGGTGAGTGCCTTCCTGCACACCGTCATAGAGACCCTCCTGACACAACCGACGGCCCAAGTACGCGCCCGCGCGCCTGAACTACTAAACTCTAAGGACGTTTCTTTGGCGCCTGAAGCCGCACGTCTGGTGGATCTGGAGGCGCGTCGACTGTTCGACGTCTCACCGGAAGAGGAGTCGTTGTGTGAAGGGGTCATCTCTAGAATTGAGCAGCCAGCCTTACTCTTCGTTGACTCGGATGAGGATGATACCTACTGTGATGTGCCTGGTGCTATACATCCGCCTGACGACCTGGACTTCGCCCGCATCGCCTACCGGCTGCTCAGCCTGGACCCCGCGTCTGTCACTGACGACCCCTTTGCCCTGCTTAGACGTGTAAGCAGCAGTTGTGGCGTTTCGGCCTTTTCCAACCTGCTTCAGTACCGGCCGCTGATAGACTCCCTGTGGGTGCCGGGAACAGTGTGCAGAGCATGTGACACGGCACAGGACCTCGATGCCACGGCGGCATTCGACGGCGGAGGCTGGCCTTGCACCCAGTGTGGGTCTCTGCTAGACCCTGACTCCGTGGACCAGCAGCTGGCAGACCTGCTGCGTGCTACTCACAGACACAGCCTCTCCAGTGACGAGATATGCGAACGCTGTCCACAGCGGCGCCGAACGCGCAACGCGACTTGCACTTGCGGCGGAGCCTGGAAGTTGGACCTGCGCGAAAACGAGCTGTCTTGGGTGCTGTCGATGGCTAAAAGCCTTGTCTCGGCCACTCCGGATTCACTTCTTAAAACGGAGCAGCTATTGGCGTGCTTGTCACACTGAATTGTCTATTATCTCCAACTTATGTCCGATTCGCTGTCGACGACCCGATGCAGCGAATCTCAAGCCCTCAACCTCAACGTAGGCGGCACCAGTTTCACTGTCGGTAGGAGGGTCCTTCAGAAGTGTTGGCTCTTGTCGGCCCTCGCTGTGGAACACGGAATGCTTAGCCGGGACCGCGTGCCTGATTTTGTGTACGTCTGCCCGTATTGTGGATCGAGAAGCACTGATTTCGCTTCCTCCGCAGGAAGACGATCCTTCCTCTGCGATTGTTTCCTCCCGTTGGAAACGACTCCAGACGGCAGTATTTTTTTAGAATTCGACCCCTCGGATTTCTCCGCTCTTCTGACCTTCATACGAAGAGGAGTCTTGGGCGACGTTGCGTGTGGCGACAGCTCCTGGTCCAGAATAACAACCATCGCGAATTTTCTAGGGTTGACATCACAGCCGAAGAGGTGTTACCACTGCCTCTGCGTGTACGACGAAGGTGTCAACGCCAACAGTCCGTGCTTGCGACACAACGGCTCTCCGGTACCTAGGTCCAAGACGGATAGCAGGCGCGTGTGGTCTTGCTGCAAGAAGCCGTGCTATCTTCAGTCGGCCTTCGGGTCCGTCGTGCCTGCCAGCGGCTGCATAAGATCGGCACATCAATCAGACGAGGAAGTTCTTAGTGTGTTGATTCAAGATGATATGCGGAAAGGCAACGATGTTACAACTGCATTCGGAACGCCGAAAATAACGGATCAGTTTACTATCTGCGAACAGTCCAAGTCTGGGTTCTGCAGCAGTGAAGGCTGTGGTGGAAAGTGCCTCACACCTCCGACGGCTCCTCCTCTGGACACCGAGCGATGCCTGTCTTGTCCATTCAATTCGGTTTGCTCGAAGACCAACGTCTCGTGTTTGCGACCTGATATCTCTCGGCCTGAGGAATCTGAAACGAAGAAGAGCCGAAAGCGCAAAAAGCGGAAGGGAGAGGCGGGCCTGCCTCAGGACGTGCTGAAGACTCGCCTCTGCCCGTTGCTTCGTCTGGGCGTCTGTAAAGAGTAAGTCCGCCACCACCACCATCACCTAATTTTTTCCAGGTCCAGTCAGTCGTGCCGGTACGCGCATTGCGTGGATGACCTCCGCTACACTGAGGAGTACTTTAAAACGTCGATGTGTGCATTCTGGGCCAAGGGCCACTGCAAGGCGGGGGCTAATTGTCGTCACGCTCATGGGGAAGCGGAACTTCGTCGTCGTAACGACCCTCTCACAGTGACTTCGCTACCAAGTGAGCCTGAAGCCCCTCCTCAGAATCCACAACCCTACGTCCTCTATCCAGCGTACCCGTACCCTGGACAATACAGTCAGTTCGAGAACTCGTACCAGCCTGTCTATATGATGCCTCCCAGTGATTGGCCGCAATCGCCGGGTGAATGGATGCAAGCGCCGCCTCCTCCTGCGTGTCGAAGTACAGAGGGTGAATGACGCGTTCAATGTGTTTTTTTGATGACTGCGTCAAAAGCTTAAATACCGCGTTGAATGAACTTTGCCGTCCGTGCGGCTCTTTTCGGAGTAGCAACGTTGTTAACGACCACATGGTTCTATGGCTGGCCTCACACCCAGTTTATTCTGTTTAGAAGCCGTGTGTACTGCTGGCTGTGCGACAACTCCGTCATGGACCACTGCACTGTACCCCTTCCGCCCGGAGTTGACTATCTTGACCCATGCCCGGCACAGGCTGCCAAGGTGGAAGCCCTCTATACGCTGGCGACCTCAGTGGAGTACGCGCTCTCTGTGGTTCCGGGCTACGTTTATGACAACGTCGGCGTGCGCGCCTGCGGAGGCGTCGGCGTCGGTCTCTTCGCCATGGGATGGACACTGTTCACCTTGTCTAGCCGTAGTTTGCAATTGTACTTGCCGGCCTTCTTCCTATTCGGTCATGGGATAAACTACGTTGCCTTGGCGTGCCTGTCACTGTCGGAATACGCGAAAGACTGGGAGTACCTGTCGATGAGCATCGCTATGATGGCGCAACAGATGGCCACCATAATACCTCCCATCCTTTGGCAGCTTATACTGGCGTTTCCCACGGTCTCCCCTATGTGGACCCTAGTGGGGTACTGGCTTTGTTTGGGCGTCCCTTTTGGCGTAGCGATGATCTCCTCACTGCCTTCAAAACGGCGTGTTCGCAGAGTCTCAGGCGTCGTCGACGCGTCGTTGGATCCTGAGTGGTCCACTTTCTTTTCGGAGCTCACTCGTCCAGACTACCTCGTCTATGTAGCTTGGTACGCGACGACGAACATGGGGGTCAATACGGTCATGACTAACATGGTCGGTACTATGGGTCCCGACGTCTCGAGTTATTACGGCTGGATAAGCTGGCTGCCCCTTGGACCTCTAATGGGTTTGCTGAACGAGTATGTGCACTCCATCTGGTCTCTTTGGGCCATCACTATCGCAAAGGTCTTCATTTTCACCGCTTTCATTGTCAACTCTACGAGCTACAACTACTTCTGCGTTACGTTGCAGATGGTGGAAATAGGGTACGTCCACGCTTTGAAGATCTACTACATCAACGAGAATTTTGAAAAACAGC
>NW_027179225.1:0-1540 GCF_019968985.1 Porospora cf. gigantea B | reverse complement strand
AAGCTGCTTCAGAACCGGCATCCTACCGACCAGTGTCGATCCTCTCGCACGTTCGCAAGGTAGTAGAGGCGTCCCTACTGAGATACCTGTTAGAGGCGTACCAGCCCCATGCCGCTCAGTTCGCCTATATCCCGGGCAGGCGGATCCTGACGGCGGTGAAACAGGTGGACGCTGGGATCAGACAGGGACTAGACACAGTCTGCCTCGACCTGACAGCGGCCTTCGACATGGTCGACAAACACCGTGTAGCCACCTACCTAAAACGAGTCGGTCTAAGACAATCACTGACATCGGCGATACTGCTCAAGCTATCATCGACACGAAACATGATCAAGATAGGTAACACAATCTCATCGCCTTTTTGCACGACGAGGGGCGTCCCCCAAGGAGGGTGCTTGTCTCCGGTCCTCTTCCTCTTCATAATGGACGCCTTGGCGTCCAAAATAGCTGCACAAGGGGCCCTACCGACCCTCTACTCAGATGACGTCGCCATCCAGGGAGACCCACGACAGGTCCAACGAGCGCTGGACGAAACCCAAGAGTGGGAGTCGACAGAGGGAATGCAGTTATCTGTCGCAAAGACCTGGGCTTTGTCGAACACAACTTTCTCATACAGAGATATGGCGATTCAGAACCTCACCGAAGGCAGATATCTAGGACTAATCCTGGATCCAGGGGGTCTCAACTCCAAGAGATCTGTGGAAAACAGACTACCCCTGGTCGGAACAAGGGCCAAGCTGCTACGATTCGCCGGCGGGGCTGACCGGAAGTCACACCCCATACACCTCCGCAACCAACTACTCACCTTCGTGTGCGGAGCGGTGAGATACGGGGAACAAATCCTTGATAGGGAAGCCATCACTGAGCTACGACAAGCCATAGCGGACGTGGTCATGCAAGCGTTTGGCCTGAAACGATCTACATGGTCCACTCTGAAAGCACTGATCCGCTTCCGAGAAATAGGGCAAACATCGGCGGAAAAGATGTTTGAGACCGTCCAGACGGAAGCAACACTGAGGACCCTCGGTCGCACGGTCCACAACACGGGGACCTCCACACTGCTGAAGGCACTCCCAAAGGAAAGCGCATGGTTCCTCCTGAGATGGTGGACAGGCTTCTACCCAGACCCACGGAAGTACGGGCCCCTCCGAGATAGACACACGCACAGACTCCACTGCTGGGAAACGTTGGCGAAGGCACCCGGTTGGAACAACATGGAGAAACGACACATGATCCGAGAAACTGCTTGGTTGACAGAGGCAATCTACGGCGCGAACCCGGCTCCGGCCCTCCCTCCTCCGACTACCTTGATCAACCAAGGAACATGACCCGACCCTGAACTACCTATAGCGAAGTGACTCCTTGCCGGCCTCCTCGTGAGACATGAAATCAAGCAATGGCCGTGAACCGGCCTGGTGCCAGCCCGTGTATATGGTGCTACAACCCTCACTTCATTTGTATTTAGACAGCAGGACGGTGGCCCTGGTAGTCGGAATCCGCTAAGGAGTGTGTAACAACTCACCTGCCGAATGCAGTTACC
>NW_027179224.1:0-1541 GCF_019968985.1 Porospora cf. gigantea B | reverse complement strand
AAGAACCGAGCCAGTCTTCTTAAGGGCCGTGTATTGGTATATGTCTGTCCCCATAGAATGAATTAATTACATTGAACTGGACCGCACGTCCCCGCAGCCCTTCTTAAGATTTGAGCCTCATGCGCCTTTTAAAACAATGTGCTGTCTTATTCTATTTCTCTCCAGTTAGTAATGACTGGGCTTACGTAAGCCTTCTCTTTGTACCCCGCAGTCATTCATGGCAGTGGTGCTGAGATGGAGATAATTCACACCGACATTTCAATGCACGCCGTCTCTACTGCTATTCTGTACTTGGCGATTTGCAGCCCCAGCGCTTTCGCTGACACGAGCCTTCGAGGACAAAGCAAGATGTTTGAAACCGACGAGTCACGCAACGCACAGGACTTGAGTCTTCTAACTGATCTCCAAATCCAACCCACCGCAATTGACGTTGCGGTGCTTCAGACCCTCCTCAACGGTGCTGGACCGTTACTTCTGGGTTCGCTGGGTTCTATCTTCGGACGGTCTCTCTTCTCAGGCGAGGACAATCTCCGCGCAGACACGCGTGAAGCACAGGATCTTGGCCTTCTGACTGATCTCCAAATCCAACCCACCTCAATTGACGTTGCGGTGCTTCAGACTCTGCTGGGTTCCCCCTTTGGAAGATCCGTATTGAAGGTTGACGAAAGCGACTCGGTAGAAGCTGTCGACAAGGAACGAGTTGTTTATGAGACCGCTGCCGTGGTTACCTCCGTAAAAGCTCTCATTGCCGGGCCAGCGATTGCCGCCCTCTGGGCTGGACCTGTCGTCAAGTCGCTTTTCTCCGTCGGCAAAATCGTAGCTGGTCACCCGTTGGTCGCGATTTCGGCTCTGTTGGGGCTGGTACCTGCGATTCTGGGACCTAGTTTGAAGGTCCTGCTCGCTGGACCTGCGCTCTTGCCTGTTCTTGGACTGCTCAAGGCTCTAAAGTTGGGTGTGTCCATGGCAGCACCAGCGATTGCTTGTGCTGCGTTCGCTGCCCTCTTCGTCGGTCCTGCGATCAGTGCTATACTTCCTGGATTGGCCAAGCTGATGGGAAAGATAATGCCACTACTGCCACTGCTGCTTCCACTTTTTATGTCTGGACCCTTCGGACCTCTTGTTGCTGCACTGGCTCCTTTGGTGGCTCCTTTGGTGGCATCCCTCAGCGCATTTCTCACTGGACCTGGGGTAACGTCTTTTGTGACACTGATTAGGGTGCTGCTCTCTGGAAAAACCCTTTTACCTCTCGAGAGGAACGTGAGAGCGTTGCCTATCAAGCTAGCTACGGCAGTAGCAGAGGCCAACGAATATACGTCATCAAATGCTTTCGAGCTGCTCAACTCGCACAAGAACTAATTCTCTTCGAGGATAAATAATGCTGTTATTTGCTCAAAATAAATTCTCTTCGAGATGGCTTTTTTAAATGGTCAGAAAGACGATGATTTCATTTGTGTGGGTCAGTCCGAATTATTCTATCAAATCATAGTATGGGGACAGACATATACCAATACACGGCCCTTAAGAAGACTGGCTCGGTCCTT
>NW_027179223.1:0-1541 GCF_019968985.1 Porospora cf. gigantea B | reverse complement strand
TCTTTGCCTTCTTGGCGTCAGCAGACTTAGCAGTGGTCTTCTTAGCCTTCTTGGCGTCAGCAGACTTAGCAGTGGTCTTCTTAGCCTTCTTGGCGTCAGCAGACTTAGCAGTGGTCTTCTTAGCCTTCTTGGCGTCAGCAGACTTAGCAGTGGTCTTCTTTGACTTCTTGGCGTCAGCAGCCTTAGCAGATACCTTCTTAGCCTTCTTGACAGAAGACGAACTGCTGGTAACAGTGCTCTTCTTAGCCTTCTTGGCGTCAGCAGACTTAGCAGAGACCTTCTTAGCCTTCTTGACAGAAGACGAACTGCTGGTCTTCTTGACGTCCCCAATCTTCACAATAGGGGTGACAATTGTCTCGGGCAAAGCAGCTTTGGAGGAGTTCGAGCTGGACTCCAACTTCTTCACCGCGACGAGGGGTGCCTTGTTGTGAGAAGAAGAGGAGCTCACCTTCCTCATCACCTCGTACACTTCCACAGAGGCGACCTCCTCAGGGGTCTCGTGCAGCTCAAGGATGACGTCTACGAGCCCAGCAGGCCGTCCGTGGGGCCCAAGCAGCTGGAAAAGGATAGAGATACCTCTTAGCGACGTTCACTTACGTTCAGTGTCGTGGTTACCGCCTCGCCGGTTCGATTGATCTCCTCGAGAGAAACATCCTTATATCCGTGGACTCGTCCCTTCGAAGAGCCAACCGTTGCCAACCGGATAGTTGAGGCTCCATGGTACGGCATCACAAACTTCTGATTGTACGTCCCTGCGTTGCCTCGAACAGGAGCGCCAACAATGGAGCGGTCAGCAAGAATAATCTTTGGGCAACTACGGATCAGAGTCTTCCCGTCTTTGCCATGTTGCAATTCGCGCGCTCCCAATACGATCAGGTGCAAGGACTTGAATTGGGTGCTGAGAACACCGCTATTTACAGGCTTGGACCAAATGCCGCCAGCAGATGAAACAGAAGACGAAGACGATCCGACTGACATTGTTGTTGTTGTTATTAATCTCTGTTATTCTTGGTGCTCATATGCATGACTTTTCCCCGACCCCACCTTTTTTCTCTGTATGAACTCTGTTGTTGCTCCGCAGAGTAGTCACTCTGATTCAGCACACCAAAGACTGACGCAATTTCGATATTGGGATTAATGGGCTGATCACACGTTCAAATCTGCAGCACTCGCTTCACCAGGCTCGCTGGTTTGTAGCACCTCGGTCGTATCCGGTGTCTTAATTAGTGGCGGCTCCGTTTTCTGTTTTTTTATCAGCTTGGTGGCTTCTAAAGCTAGGCGCTTCGCATTCTTTCGGCGTTGGCGTTTGGCTCTCCTTTTTCCAGTGGCGGCGTCGTCCAGCACCATGAGCTCGTGTCTTCTTTGCTGGAACTCTGACTGTTCCAGATCCTCCTTGTCCTCAACCTCCATCAATTTCAGGCGTTCTAACTCCGTTTGACGATGCTTACGGTAGATGTGGAAAAAATCAGACCCAGCCCCAGCTGTGGACCCAGCAGGATTAGACACCTTCTCTAACAAAAAGTTGATCTTCGTTGGGGGTT
>NW_027179222.1:0-8979 GCF_019968985.1 Porospora cf. gigantea B | reverse complement strand
TGCGCATTCTGCTTTCTGGGGGCTCGTGGTCAGAGGAAGAATGTAAGCCGAACACAGTTGGGTATGGCTCCAAATCGGCTAAGCTCTGCGCCGACAGGAGGCGGCCAATGTGCCACTGGATCTTGTCGCGGCTCATTAGGTTTTTGACCTCTATCCTCGTGAGGACCTTGTAAGAGTCCTGCTTGAGGCGTGCGAAAGCGTCATCCCTATTATTATGGTCGTCGCTTGCGGAGCTTTCTTCTGCTCGCATCCGCAGCCGATAATTAATTAATTGAATTTTAAAAGGGTATGCAGGTTGGTTGGAAGGGGAATGTGCATCTCTTGACCCAACACATGACTGAAAGATGGCAATCCCTCATTTGGCACTGCTGAAATTAATATGAATTTGTTCTCCGATCACTTATGGGCGCATTGTACTAGTTTGCGAATGGTCGTGGCTTCCTATCGAATTAGAAATATTGATAACCGGCGAAGCATGAAAAGGCCAATTTATAATCGGTGTCAATTTCACAACCAATTATCACAAAGCAATTATGACCTTTGATTATTGTGTAATAGTTCTATTGAAACTGGTAGACTGTGTCCTATGCAGGGATATTGAAATTGAGACTTAATGGAGGAAGCAAGGCACAAAGTCACTTTCGAGGGTCGAGAACTCTACGAGTGGTCCCAGACCTTGGAGGACGTCACGTTCTACACGCTAATGCCGTGCAACATTTCCAAGGCGAACCTCGACGTGGCCATCACTTCTTCTTCCGTTCGTCTTGGTCTAAAAGGGGCGGCACCTTTCTTGGAGGATAAATGGTGGGCGTTGGTGTGCAAAGACGAGACGTACTGGACGCTTACTGGACGGGAGCTGCAAATTCATGCCACCAAGGCACGACCTGGAGCCACTTGGGCAGCCCTACTGAAAAGTCATGAGACGGTCGACGCCAGTGCCGACAGGCAACGCCTGCTGTTGGAAAGGTTCCACAGAGAGCATCCGGGCTTCGACTTCTCCCAAGCGAGTGTGAATGGCAACGTTCCAGACGCCCGCGACTTCATGGGAGGACTGGACGTGGATAAATTGCGGAGGTAAATGTCATTCAATGTCAACAAACTACGACGAAGGTAGACAAATTTTTTCTATATGGAATCTTTGGGTTCTGCGACCTTCTGTCCACATCGAGTCAAAGAATGAACCTGCAGTCCAGTCACCTAAGGACGGAAATCCCATACTAAACGCAGCGCCTGAGTCGTCGAAAAGCCCTGGCTGATCCCCAAGACGGAAGGCCACTTGACGAATGACATCGGAGGAGTCGGACACCATAATTAGTGGTCGGGAAACCTTCAGCACTCTGTGAATCTCTCCGAACAGTTGTGGGGTGAAGAATTGCCGCTCCCCATCAGGTTCCGGATAGTTGCAAAACACTGCGTCCAAGCAGTCGTCGGCCATAAGGGGCAGCCAATCATGCACGCTCCCGCCGAAGAAGGCAACGTTGGGGACATTCTCAAGGAGGGCCTTCTGTCTGGACTCCTGCCAGCGGGTGTGGTGGATGTCGCAGCCGATCCAAAATGTGCTAGGATCCGCCTTCGCTTGACTGAG
The DNA here is from genome assembly GCF_019968985.1 of Porospora cf. gigantea B. Taxonomy (NCBI): domain Eukaryota; phylum Apicomplexa; class Conoidasida; order Eugregarinorida; family Porosporidae; genus Porospora; species Porospora cf. gigantea B. Next base: position 7,394 of record NW_027179222.1, on the reverse strand, counting down.
GAGCCAATCTCCCTTGCCGGAGCAGATCTCCAAGCGAACCTGTGCATAGCTCACTGTTCCTCGACTTGTCAGGTAGTCGAAGTCAACGTAGCCATCCATGAACACCTGAGAGAATGGATTCGGACTCGATGACACGGTACGAGGGGGCAAGTAAATGCCTCCGAGGGCGTTCCTCAACTCCATAATCTGTGGGGTGTCTGCGGAGTTACCCATGCCTGCGTCCGCCAAGTCCAACTCCTGCTCCCGCATCCAGAAGCTGCCAGCAGCCACCTGAGCCTCAGCGATGTCATCAGCATCCTCGAATCCTGGCTGTAGATAGATGAATCGCGGATCCAGAAAAGGGAGTGCCCGGTTAACTCTCGTCTCGCTCTGCGCTTTTGACTCCAAGTACTCCAGCCACAAATAGTTCTGGCGCTTAACCAGCCCATCGAACATCTTCTGCGAGTTGCTCCGCGTGCTGCGGTTCTCAAGCCGGCTGGACGAGTTTTCCAGAATGTGCCTCGCAGTGGTGAGATTCTCGACGATCTCGTCCATGCATTCCACTCCAGCAAATGCATACGCCATCAGTTGAGCTTGCGCCACGTATAAGTATGTCTCCGGCTGTACCTTCAAGACGAAAGAATGACGTTTGCCCAGGCGACCCACTACTGCCTTTTGCATGGCTTCGAACGCTGCTAGCACGGCCACAGCAGACTGCGGCAACTGCGCCAAGCTGAACAGCGTGCACAGGTACAGCACGGAGAACCCGTCCACTGGGAGAGCCTGGACGTTAGACCCGAATATCTGCTGCTTGCCGCAACACACAACGGTATTGACGACGTTGCACCAGCCACCAATGACGTCAGCCGCAACCTGCGCTGCTGTCCTCAGGTCCCCTGTTCGGAGGCACGTTCTCAAGAAGGCGTTCATGTGTCGCGGACCCACCACCAGCTCGCACTCCCTCTGGTGCGTCCAGGAGCGTTCTAGCGCAAGGCGAAGGTAGCGTTCTGCGCGGTTAACGTCAAACCGAGCCAGATTGATCATTTTGAAGCATAAACCTTCGTCGGCGTGCGAGCGGAGAAAAAGCTTATCCATGAGATCCTCTCTGCCTGCCCGGTGCAAAAACTCCATGCCTGTGATGGCGTCCGCTCTAGACGCCCTACCATCACACGTCCCCAGGCTCTGAAGGGCTGGACACATGGCAATGAGACTGTCCAAGGACGACGCTGGCGGAGGTGCTAGACTAGGAGCGGACGTCGGCGCTGCAAAGGCTTCTGCAACGTCCTGACGGGCGAGTACCCGCCGCTGTTGGTTCTTGATTTTCCGGCGATCCTTCCGAATGGCGTCAGCTTTTTCGATCTTCCTCGCGATGAATTCTCGTTTGCGGAGCATTTTGTCTTTCTGGACATCAGCAGCCTTTGGTGGTCGTTTCTCGCGTCGCGAGGCGTTCTTCTTCTTGAGCTTGTGAATGGACTGACGCTTTTTTGGTGCTTCCATCAATTCCGCCTTTTCTGGGCGCCATCACTGAACTGTGTCCTGTGCGTAGAACTGGCAGCACGGTACATTGCATCTGTGATTAAATCTTCGCTTTGTGCCGGTCATGCTCAACTCGCTTGTTTCCAACAGCCTTACAGAACCCAGTGTACCTCCAGGATACGGACAAGTGCCTCCCAGTCAAAAGCCTGGCACAGAACATATCTGGAACACTGCTATGCTTCTGTGAGTCTCAGGCATGCAAATCACAGTCTCCAGATGAAGCGCGTGAGCGACTGCCGGGCTGTTGTCGAGCATTACCTTGCGAGCAACAAGAATTGCCTATCAGGCCTCCTATTGCTATCCTACGTCGACGAGGCCGACGGCGAGCTCATCGACGCGATGGACCATTGCTACAGCTTGCTGAAGCTGGAACCCCATTGGCCTCCAGCGGTTAAACGTATTGCAGATCTGGAGAGTCGTTGTATTATTCCGCCAACGCATCTGTACTGGAGAATCCTCGCCCTGAATCCGATGCCGAGAGACCTCTATCAGCCCATGGACCATCTTACGGACCAGCCCCGCTTGCAGCCGCTCTACGACGAGAAACACCGAAGGCTCGATGACGAGCCCCATATAGTGACTACCATGGAGCCATCGCCGCCCTTCCTAATGGTTGTGTGCGAACAGACGGAGCCAGGAGACCTTCTCGCCTCCATCACGCCGGTTGCGTGTGCCATGGACCCTATGCACATGCCTGAAACCATGTGCTTTCATTGTTTACAGCCTACAGCAGACGTCCAACACGTTAGCTGCGCTGTCAATCCTGATAGTTGCCCCTTCCACTATTGCTCTCAGGCATGTATGCTAGAAAACGCACATGTTCACGACGTTGAGTGCGGAATCGTCGCCAACGGCCTCTACTCGATTTCCCATGAGGTTCATCTGGACCCCGAGATGCTGCTTCTGATCCTGCGAGTGCTGTTCCGGTTCAGACATCAGAAACTGCTTCAGTCAGCGGTGTCGCTGGAGTTCCAAGAGACGCTGAAGCTGGTTCATATGACGGAGCTTGTTCGAGCACGCATGCCGGAGCTGTTTGAAGATCTGAAACGGCTGGGCGAGCTCTTCGAGCAGATGCTGGGCCCCGAGAACCTCGCGTTCATGTCATCAGCCGAACTCCTACGAGTCCTGGTGGCAGTCCACCAGAACGCGGTGACCGTCGATCTGGACAGCGGTCAGGCAGGTCACACTGCGTACGGACTCTTCTACTCCCCCCTAGTAGCCGAGTACCACCACAGCTGCCGGCCTACAGCGCATATTTCATTCGGACCGGTACTCGCATTGAGGGCGGCACGTGTTCTATTCCGAGGGGACCCCATCAGCATCGACTACAACCGCCGAGTGATGCAGCCGCTAGTGTCACGCAAGCATGGCCGGGCCAGCGCGCGAGTTCTCTTTTGCAAATGTGACCGGTGTATTACGGCGACTGATGATCAGCTTTTCCTCAACGGACTGAGCTGCGTTCGTTGTGTGCGTGGGTGGGCTTGTCCCAGCCTGCCAGCGGCCACGCGAGCTTTGTTGGTCATGGCTGACAAGGAGCCGGAGGAGTCGGAGGAGCCGGCGTGGTTCTGCAATGTATGCGGCGTCATACGAAACCGTACTGCAGCGGTGGAGTTCACTCGACGGCAACGGCTGATTGAAAAGGCCTACCAAGATGGCTTAGACCTCCGAGAGTCTCAGAGAACGATGGAATTGCGGAAAGTGTGGAAGGCCTTCTTGGATCAAGCGTCTCACTACTATCACCCAAACCACCACCTGCTTTTCCGGATCCATCTCCACCTCGCGGGTCTGCATCTACGCGAACCTCAGCGTGACCCCTTGCGTGCACTCACTTGTCTCCGAAAAGCTACCGTGGTGGCTGGTCGGTGCCTGCCGCCGTTCACAGCCACGTCGGCAGGGCTCCATCTGTTGTTGGCCCAGGTAACACTGGAATGCAAGGCGCTATCGGCTTCTCGTGACTACCTCGTAGCTAAAGACGCGAAGCAGCAGGCGCTGACACTAGCCATTACCGCTTCGTGGGAGTTCCGAGTGTCTCAAGGTCCCGGATGCCCCAGTTGGATGCAGGCGATGCGAGTGCTCCGCCGAGTGGCGGTCCACGTGGGGGCATGTACGCCTCCTACACGTTTGTCTGCGGCGCAACAATCTCGAGAACTGGCTCTATCCGCCCTTCGGAGAGTTTATGAGGACCCAAGTCTGCCTCCTGACGCCGTGAAGCAGTGGTTGAAGTATGACATATATCGTCCATTGTATCTTTGCGCCGTGGGTGGCAAGCTTCGCGAGTTCAACATTCTGACTGAAGGACTGCCGCAAGAGGCGTACCACGAGTTGAAGCACCTGGGGACCGGGATGACGCTACTTATGGCGGCCGCTTCTCATGGTCACGTACGACTTACCGCCGAGATCCTTCGACGAATGCACCCTTTGAGTATCCTGGCCACCACTGAGACTGGTCTATCGGTGGTACACTTGCTTGTGCAACTCCCACTAGAGGATCTGGGGGACTGTGCTCACTGCTCGCTTGGCATGCGATGTGTCAAGCATGCCCAACGTCCGACTTTGTTGCATTTCTTACCACAAGTCGATGACTTGTTAACACACGATGAAACTCCGGAACCACTTCCAGGTCGTTGGTCCAATAAACTGCTGTCCCGATACACAGGAATCTACGAACGACAAATCCGTGCCCTGTCTCGGATTTTAGCCTGCGTCGCGCAGTTTGACACCTCATGCGGAAGTGATAAGCCACCGGAGACACGTCTGCTCGCCCGAGCCAATGAGGCCTGGCTGGAGAAGGAGGTCTCTTCCGAGGAGGATCGCAATTTGCGTCGTCCAAGTCTGCTCATCGGAGTAACCCTTCCCAGTGGCCTGGATCCCAAGGATCCTACCGCGCCGGCCGACAATGTGGACGTGTCTTACATCCAGTATCGGAATGAGGTTTCCGAGATGCAGCAGCGCCGCCACGAGTCACTTCATATGCCGGAGCGTCGTTGGGTGCGGATAGAGACGGAGTCCTCTTCGGGCAGCACTCGGCAGGTAGAGCCGACTGGCGCGCAGCTCAGACGACTCTCACAAAAAAAGTCAACAACGAAGGCTACTGTGACATTCGGCGGCAGCACAGTATTGATAGATCCGCAGAAGCGAGGGAAAAGGGCCAACGTCCCAATCAAGAGTGTGTTTGAACGGCGTCAGCTGGGCGCTCGCCCACGGTTCGGTCGCGAGCCTGCGGTGCACGCGGCGCCCGTGGAAGACATGGAGGACGAGAACGATTATGAGTACGACGAGGACGATTATGAGTACGAGGAGGGTGACTATGAGTACGACGAGGACGATTATGAGTACGAGGAGGGTGACTATGAGTACGAGGAGGGTGACTATGAGTACGAGGAGGGTGACTATGAGTATGAGGAAGGTGAAGACAGGATGATTGATGGTTTAAAGAAAAGAACGAGGGGCGTTGACAGCGTGAAACTCTACAACTTCCAAAGGCCGAGAGGCGCTGATGAGGTCCCAGCCGAGAGTCGTCGTCGTGTCGCGAGGAGAAGGGCCAGAAGGCAGCGCCGTCGAGAGGCCAACCTCGCAGCACGAGGGGGCCTCCCGTACCTCGAAGGAGAACAACGGAGACCCGCTCCAGACGCTGGCGGCGAAGCCGACCTCCCCACGACTCGAGCCATGAACAGTCTGCTCAGTCGCAAAACGCACCCTTCGATAGGGCACAACACTCCAGTGCACTTAGCAGCTCTCAGCGGCAAGACAGAGATGCTGAAGCTTCTACTGCATTACAACGCTCCCGCGAGCGAGCTGAACGCGAACAACGAGCTGCCGCTGCACCTGGCAGTGCAGGGCGGGCAACCTGAGGCGGTTCGGGAACTCTTGGCACACAGCAGCGGGCTAGACCTCCGCGACTGTCGTGGCCGGACCCCGCTCCACCTGGCTGCCTTCCATCTCAATGCGCTCCCAGTGAGTCTACTGTTGTTCCATGGGGCTGATCCTGGCGCTCTGACCTTGGCGGGCGGCAGCGTGTACCACGTGATGTGCGACGGGCTGGTCGACGTGACTCCCCTAGTGACGCGCACCGGACTTGAGCCCTCACATCCATTGGGAGGAGCGGCTTTTTCTGAGTTGCTTCGGCCTCGCCGAGATCTGGAACCCAAAATTATTTTACGGCGGTTGGAGCGGGCGCGTGACACGATGCACGTTCTTTTGGAGAGGTCACCGAAGTCAGTACTCCGCGTAACGAACCAAGAAGGCCGAATTCCGTGCGAGTACGTTGTGGACTGTCTTCACCGGCTACTAAGCAGCCGAATTCCAGGCAGACAAGCGGAAAACGAGGGATGGAAAAAGGTTGAAACCGGCTTCCATCAGCTTAGTTTCATGCTACAGCCTATGGCTCTGCCTGTGAGAAGCGCCAGTCCCGAGGCGGTTACTGTTGCGCCGAGTCCTCCCCCTGTCCCCACCACGTTGGAATCAGCACCCATAACACCAAGATCCGGCATCCGTTCCCACAAAGGGAAGCGACGCCGCCGAACAGCGTCTCGTCACTTCATCCGGTTGGCGAGAACCCAGGATAGACTCGTCAGCGTGTCAGACACCGACAGTTATACCCCTGGCGCGGTACAGTCAGTGATGGTGCCGGGTCTTTTCGGCGAGGAAACGGAACGACAGGACCTTAAGCCAGTGTCTGACAGGGTGAACGTAGACACCCAACTGCTCTTTGACCCTGAGCAGACAGTGGAAGCTAAGACAGATCAAACAGTTCTGTTATTCGACCCGACTTCCAAGGACACCGTTGTGCTCTTGGAGAGCGACAAGGGAGAGACGAATGAAAGCTACGTCTACGGCTACATGTCAAGGGATCTCGTCGAAGAGTACAATGCGCGAGATAAGGAGCATGATAGCATAGTGTTCGAGATCACTCCTGTCCAAAAGGGAGAACCAAGACAGAGCAACTGACTCGTCACGTTCTGCTTTTTTGTCACGCCAGTAACCATTGTGTACCACTTTATGTCTGAATTCTAGGGGACAAGTCACAAGCTCTTCGAAAAGAGCAGCTCGAGTCCCCACATTATTCCTCCGCTTTGACACAAGCTGTTATCGGCTCGAAACACTGGCAGAAGGAAACAACACCGGCAGAAGGAAACAAAAGTCAGATCGTGGTATTCATCCAGGAGTCAGTTCCTCAAGGTTATTTCATCCGCTTAGAGATCGCTACAGCCCTCAGATGCCATTCGCCATCAGGACGATGGCTGTGGAAGCTGAATCGTTTTGGGCGGTCCTTAGAAGTCAACAGCAATGGCTGAGACTGTGGAAACTGCCTTAAACCTTGTCCCTCAAGTCAAATCACCGATGATTGGATGAATTTTCCTGTGGACAAGCACCATTTCTAGGGACAAAACGGCCATTAAGGCCAAATATCAAGATCCATCCGTATATAGTACGTTCGGGGCTTGTTGCGTTCGGGGCTTTTGAGGGATCTCTAAGCGGATGAAATAACCTTGAGGAACTGACTCCTGGATGAATACCACGATCTGAGTTTGAGGGACAAGGTTTAAGGCAGTTTCCACAGTCTCAGCCATTGCTGTTGACTTCTAAGGACCGCCCAAAACGATTCAGCTTCCACAGCCGTCGTCCTCATGGCGAATGGCATCTGAGGGCTGTAGCGATCTCTAAGCGGATGAAATAACCTTGAGGAACTGACTCCTGGATGAATACCACGATCTGAGTTTGAGGGACAAGGTTTAAGGCAGTTTCCACAGTCTCAGCCATTGCTGTTGACTTCTAAGGACCGCCAAGAAAGATTCGGCTTCCACAGCCGTCGTCCTTATGACGAATGGGCATCTGAGGGCTGTAGCGACGTCTAAGCGAATAAAATGACCTGGTAGCGA
>NW_027179221.1:0-1547 GCF_019968985.1 Porospora cf. gigantea B | reverse complement strand
TGTCGAGGAACTACGTCATCCCCACAAGTCATGTTTATATGCTGGAGTGAAGTGGTATATAGCAAGTTTGTGTGTGAGACAACAAATACAACACTGAACATGGTGGACGACAAAAGGGTCCCACACCTCGACCTGCGGAGTATGCTACCCAATCCAGGAGCGACAATGAGATCAAGAAGCTCGCCTGACAGATCACGGCAGTCGAACGAAGAAGACATGCCACTTGTAAGGGGACTAATCGAGCAAACTCGAAGAACGTACAGACCTCAATTGGTGACACCGAGGTACCAGATAAACGCACCCCAGAAGGAAACATTGGCGATAAGACAAGCGCCAATGCACGAATCGAAAATGGACATCGGAGAAGCATTGCTCCAACTATCGGGACAGATCATAGAGGATAGGATCATGCAAGAACTAAGGGACTTGCCAAAGTTCGACGGCAGTCGGTACAACATCAGCGGACATCTGGATCAATTCGAGACGATCTGCGCACCAATCAAGAGCAGTGAGAGAAAATTGCGCCTTCTGAAGATGACTTTCAACGGAGTAGCGAAAGAGCACTTTACAACTCTAGAGGCACAAGGATACGACGAAGCAAAGCAGCACATGCAACAACAATTCGCGCAAGATATTTATGAAGCCCAGCGGAATTTCTTCGGAATGAAGATGAGACAAGGCCAAACATATTCGGAGTGGGGATACGCAGTCAGACGACAAGCAAGACGTGCGGACATATCGGACAAAATTGCCATCGAACACATGCTGAGAGGGCTTCACAACGCGAATGAACAGCTCCTGCTGAAGTTCATCGACATTCAGACTCTGGAGCAGGCAGTGGACCTCATGGCTGACGTAGACCGAGTCATGAGACCGTTTCAACGGAGAAGGGGCAACAATCGACAGCAATACGACAGGCGCAACGACAGAAAGGACTTTGATTACCAGACAAGAGGACAAATGAAAGAACACGTCTACGATCGCAGAACCTCAAAGGGACCCGCGACAAGTGTCAACGCAATGCCCATTATGGACCGAAGCCGGTGCTACCTATGCAATTCGACGGACCACCGCGCAAGGGGATGCCCAAGTCGATGCAAAGACTGCGATCATCACGTACACACGACCGAGACGTGTTTCAAAAAGAATCGGACCGTCCACAAGATCGGAACGACGCAAACCGGGCTACCGGCCCACGACGATCGCATTCAAGTGGGACAGACTTCAGTCCCAGCTTATTACGACCTGATGGCATACAGGACAATCATTCCAACGAAAGTCATCAAGCAAGAGAACATTCAAGCACAAAGCATTGAAAGGATCAACACCATCACGTCTGATGGAAAACTGACCATTACAGAACCAATCACGATGGATTTCCAGCGCGCGGGAAGGAGCTACACATCCAGCTTCGGCGCATCAGACGGCCTGGACTACGCCCTCATTGGACGAGACCTCATTTATTCAGTTGGAAACAAGATCATGTTCCGCGACGAGGCCATCAATAGGCAAGAAGCGAAGAAGAAAATAGGAACGGAGATCAAGGA
>NW_027179220.1:0-1554 GCF_019968985.1 Porospora cf. gigantea B | reverse complement strand
ACCTCAAGGAAAACGCCTTCAAGAAAGCAAAATTCCAAAGGATCCTGGCCGACCTAGAAGCCCTGCCCATCAACATCTCTTATGTCGAAGGCCGGAAGAACCCGGCCGACGCACTCTCACGTCTGACGGACCACACACCGTCAATCCTCACAGTCGATGAGGAACCGGATGCCGGTTACACGATCGAGAAGGTCACCGACCCCAAGAAGCAAGTCGAGATCGCGACATATGTACACCAGTTGGGACACCGCGGAGAAGCGGCCACACTCCACACCATCCAGAAATTGTGGAAATGGCCTGTCATGCGCACCACGGTGCGCAGAGTCATCAACGACTGCACGTCGTGCCGAATTGCAAGAGCGAAACCCGCCTGCGACTTCCACCCAGCACGTCGGCTGGTGCCCATCCCTTTCTGGCGAGTGCACTTGGACTTCGCTAAGCTCGCCCCGGACCAATACCTCCTCGTGGCAGCATGCGCATACAGCGGCTGGCCCGAGGCTGCGTTGACACCCAGCAAGCAAAGCAAGGGCGTCATTGATTTTTTTCGGCGCACACTACTGGCAAGACATGGATCGCCAGTCTGTGTGGTTACAGACAATGGGCCCGAATTCGCAAGCCACGACTTCAAGACATTACTTGAGTCGCTACAGGTGATCTACGTCCCCATCGTACCCGACGCCCATGAATCGAACGGTGTCGCCGAAAAAGCAATCCACATGATCAAGGGTGGAATGCAGAAGGCAATACTTGCTGGACAACGGATGACTGACCTTCCTAACATCCTCGAGAACGTTCTCCAGGACATCCGTTTCACGCCACGCACTCGGACAGCCAGTCCATTCCAGGCAGTGTATGGACGCGCACCACGCGACCCACGGTTGGTCGAAATATTGCAGGCCACCCAGCACTCTTCACTGCAGCCCGGTGACGAAGTCATCAAGACAAACCCAAACTCCATCGCATCCGCTTTAGAAGAGCGACCTGCAGTGTGGACTGTCCGGGCCGCTCACCGCGGCAGTGTCACCATCACCCGGGGCAAGGACGTGGAGATCGTCAGCTCGAGACTGCTGAAGAAGCTCCCTCGCCGCCCACCGATCAAGATCGGGATCCTCCAGAGGCCGACGGACGGTGCCGAGGACGCCACCCATCTCTGGGAGGGGGATGAGGGGAAACCCCATGAAAGTACCCCACAGGAGTCCTTGGATGTATGGCTTTAAAGACATTCTTGCACGTGTGTAATTCAACCAACCTAATCAACCTTATCAACGCCACGCACAGATCTTGTGGTAGTCTTGAGGTGTCTTCTTATGCCTCGTGGGGGGGGGTGGTTGCCGGAGTGAGTTCAGAGGAGGGGCTGTGTGAGCTTAAAAGAGGGGAGGATGTTCGAGATTTCACGGAGTCGAGTGACTTTAAAAGGCGTCGTTGAAGGCTTCGGTGAAAGTCGTGTTGGAATTTGTGTTCATCGAACTGTTCGATGATGAGTTCCTTAGTTATGATTCTGTTACACTAATCACTCGAGTGCAAATGAGTTGACACAAAGAGGATAAGTTAAGA
>NW_027179219.1:0-12077 GCF_019968985.1 Porospora cf. gigantea B | reverse complement strand
GAAGCTAGCACCACGGAGGAAGCTAGCACTACGAGTGAAGCTAGCACCACGGAGGAAGCCAGCACCACGGAGGAAGCCAGCACCACGGAGGAAGCTAGCACCACGGAGGAAGCTAGCACCACGGAGGAAGCTAGCACCACGGAGGAAGCTAGCACCACGGAGGAAGCTAGCACCACGGAGGAAGCTAGCACTACGGAGGAAACTAGCACTACGGAGGACGCCAACACTACACCAGTGGTCGTTCCTCCAGTTATTCCCATTCCGATGATTTCCCTAGGTGCCGCGGCGGTGATAGTGATGCTTCCGTATTTCCTCCTTGGAGGAGGGTCCACGCCGCCCACCAACGATTTGGGACCTGTGAGGTTCGACGAGAACCCCGTCAGCTGACCAGATCTAATTTGAGAAGACACAACTTTTTGGTTCTTTTTGTTTGTCATGCATGCTGTTGTCACCAGCTTTTGTCAAAATCTCTCGTAATTATCATACTCTAATGGATACTCAGGTGGAGCTCGTCGATGACTTGGATATAGGCGAGAACCAGAAAGAGATAACTGCTCATCAACTCGCTGAGTTGGTTGTAGGGTCGTGGGTCCACACTCAAACCTGTACGAAACTGCCCAAGACAGAGGGCCCGTCGCTGGATACAGTGGAGAGCCCACTTAAAGCTCTTACGGAGAAAATACGCCAGTCCGCAGCACAGCAGCAGGAATCCTATTTTCGCGGAGGTCACCAGGTATCCGACAGGATCAGGTTGCGTCTAGTAACCAATGCCTCCAACCGGTACACCTATGTGGTGAATAGTGTCCGCAAGCAGCGGTTGATACGGCTGTTGATGGACCCATGTGCGGAGTGTGATGCCGGCGAAGTGGCACTCGCAGAAGATTTGTGGCGGCTCTACCGCGAGAAGGGCCTGGTCAACCCGCCGCTTGAGGAACCTCATCAGATAGTGAAGGCTGACGCAGCAATCGCTGACGTACCTCTGGAAGCGCCTCTCAAGGAAGCCATGCCTGTCGTGCGCCACGGCGAGCACCTTGTCGCCGATTTTAATTCCCTCAAGCGTCAGGCAACGGAGCAGGCGCTGTGGCTGTCAATGTGAATCTACACCAACAAAGGTAAGATGCTCAACAATCCTCAGGTTTGGGAAGAGTGGCTGTTGATTGTTTGAATAGCATTAATACACGAGCATTAAGACAAAAAAGAGAGCATCACGGACATTTAGGTATCGGAGGCGTGGCAGTGGCGAGGCGTAGCAAATCCAAGACTGTCCCTCAAGCCCCACATCAGATCGACTTTTTTCTTGCAACTCTCCTCGTAAAGAGCTCTGAGCAACAACTCATTGTGCACAGCGTTTTGCTTAGCCTTTTCCCACCGGGGATAACCTTCCAGCACTTTTGTGGGATTCGTGAAGACGTCGACCTGAGGGTCCTCGCGGGTGGCCTTGAACAGGTCAGCAATCCGTTGCCGCTTGTCCTGTCTCTCCTGATCTTTGAGGATGTAGATGTTCTGATGCACGTAGGGGTTCCATCGCAAGTGAGTACTACGGGCGGCCTTTCCAGCATGCGGTGGACGGGCGCATGAAAGTAGCTGCTTCTCTACAGGTAGCGGTTGGAACTGCATGGAGAAACAGGACTTGACTTTGCTCGGCCAGATCGGTAGTCTGTCAAAGTTCCGAGCTCCTACTTCCCACGAGTCGTACTGCACTGGCAACTCATGGGTAATCTTGCCATCCCGATGCCATCGTCGTAAAGCCTCGACGACTTCCGCCTTGGAATTTTCACTTGACGGATTGATAGGCAGACTAATAGCCTCACACAATCGTCGCAAGTTTTCGAGTCGCCACAACGGCTCCTCGAACACCTGGTGGTTGATGGCGATAAACGGCTTCTCTATGGGGGGAACGTCACTGACGTCCTGGTACTGCGCTGACTTAACGAAACTCTCCAGGCTCACCATCCAGTCGAGGCTGGGAGACGGAACGTCGGGCCCCGCTTCGCCCAGGCTGAGCGTCATGCGCGTCTTCCTGAACCTGTCGTAACGTCATCTCGTCCAGTGAGTCGCCCGTGCCGCGTTCTGACTCCTGTGATAGCCTCGCAGGGGGCGGAGTCCGACCTACAGAACGTCGCACGCAATGTGCTTGCTCCAGCGATCGCGTTCGGCATCGCTGCAAATCCTCCACGGATGAGGCGGAGAAGCTTCGCCCGGATTGGGCTGACATCAGACCATCTGGAGGCACATCCCCGACAGGAGTGACAGATTTAGGGGTGGACCCCTCTTCCGCACACGGAACCGAAAACATCCAGTTGTAGTAACCTGACTCTTCAGTCACGCTGTCGCTGAAACCTTCCCTCACGAACGGGGGAGGAGTTGCCGGATCTTCAGGGTAACAAGGATAACTCGCGTCGCGGGCCTCCTGGGAGGCGCCCCCTCCAGCAAACAAGCAGGGCAGCTCCGCCTCCAGATCGACGGGTTCAGGCGGCCGCCGGGCTCCCAGCATCCGCGTTGGGGGAGGCGTGTGCCCTGCCGAGCTACGGTGCATCTGCCTCTGCTGAGGGGTGAAGGGCGCTTGAGGGGCGTCAGATGTGTCCTTGACCACTTTGGGTGTGCTAACAGGAGAAACATCGGGTTCCAGCGAGTTCTCGTTCCCAGTCGGCTGCTGTCCAACAGCGAATTGCACCCGAGTCCCCGTAGTGGCCACCTCCGCAACATTGCGGCGGCGCTTCTTATCCTTTACAGGCGCTCCCACAACTGGTCTGCTCTCCGTACCTTCCAGCCCGGTCGCGGGCTTCGCCGTAGATCGCTTTGCAGTCTTCGGTTTGACGAGACGAGCAGGAGCCTTAGCCTTTGCTTTCACTTTGGGCTTTCTTTTCACTTGAGGTATTCTCAGATCCTCTGCGGGTTCCTCGCCAGCCTCTTGCTGAGCCAGGCGTCGGCGTGTCAACCTTGGAACGGTACCGGTCATTGTAAGAATTATAATTTTCCCCTAACACATCGAACAACAATACAGCGAAAATACACACCACTTGAATAACCGAAGAAAGGCGCTCTGAGCCACTGGTCGAGCAAGGCACAGCGTGCTTGTACACGGCGGAACGACTGACCGTGGGCCCTCATATGGACGGCTTCAGATGACGAACGAGGTCGATAAAAATGTTCCGAGTGTCCTCATCAGAGAATCTAAGTTGCAAATCGTCAGCTGTACTCACCGAATTGGAACACAGTTCCCCTTCTTTAGACGCAACGCCACAAATACGTCAGCGGTGATCGTGGCCTCGGTGTCCACTCTCTGCAGTTCATCCGGAGTCGTAAGTAGGGCGGTGAGGTCGTCGAGCGGGATCTGTCGTATGCGGTCCGGTGTGCTAAGCACAAATTGGCGGCGGCCGTCTGCTCTTATGAGGCCGAAGAGGCAGTCGAGATTTGTTCCATCTGATAGCGGTATAACTACTGGCAAGGACTGATGCTTCAGTCGTTCTCGTAGGTGAGTATAGGTATCCTGGTAGGAGGAAACCTGTGGATCGTTCAATAAGCAGGATGAGCATTGCCCCATCCTAAACCTAATATTGCAAGACAGCTAAGTCTCACCGGGCCACCAACCAACAATTGCACAGAACAACAAACACCAGAACAACTTCCGTAGCCACAGGAGTCCTTTGGGGCAATCCCTTTCGTTGGACTGTATGTGAGCTACTAAAAAATCGGCCATTCGTATGAACCCGTGGGAGTCCTGGCTTGAGTGGGTTCAGACCTACGAGAACATCGTCAGCGGAGACCCACGGCGTCGAGCGCAGGCTGTGGTCACCCTGAACAAGTGGCTGTTGAAGATGAGAGGCACGCCATCCAGGCTGGAAACCGCATTGAAGTCCACGGTCGCTGTGATTTGCGGAGACACCGACAACCCTCGTGACCTAGCAGCTACGGTGTTGCAGGTGGTGACGTCGCACGTCGATGGAGAGAGAGGTGACCGGCGGGCGTTGCAATCAGACGTTGTAGAGTCGCTGGGGTTGCCACCCGACCTAATGGCAATAAGGAACCAAATCGCTCATGGCTCAATGCCGTCTACCCCAGCGTTGAGATTCGCTAGAGACTTGTGTGTGAAGTTCCTGTTGTGCAAATACTGGGAGCCTCAAGCTAGGCGCTGTCTTCCAGCTGTGAGGCGAAGTCCCGAGGTGATGAGCCGGGTGGAGGCTGACTGGAAGCGGCTGCTGCTTGACCCCCTAGTCAGCAGCGTGCGGATTAACTGCCAGGGCCTCGAGTGGCATCTGGCCCAGGCATACGTACATCAGCTGGTCCGGTCTAGCGGATCGTGGAGGCCGGTGCTTGCTGTCAGAAATCTGACGTCGACTTCAGAGGTCCATTCCAGAGGAAGGCGCGTCTCCGCTGGGGAATCTTTCCAGGTGGCAGCTGAACGGATACTTGTTGAAGCGCGAGTTCACAAGCAATGGGAAGCACTGCTGCAAACGCATATTGGGTTTAAGTTCGGCAGAGGGCAAAAGAGGCGGAAGATTGCGACGGATCACTCATCCAAGCAAGACGATACCTCACCTTACCAGGAGCCACTGCAAACCTACAACTGGCTGTTGGAACTGTTTGAGATGGGTGAACTGGGAGAGCTTCTGCAGCTGTCCTCCTCCATCTGCCCCACCCGCATTGTTGACTTTACAACCAACTGCCTCTTCCCTCTGTTTAATCCGTTCAGAGATAGCCGAGTCCTAGAAGGCATTTCCTGGAGTCCGGACCCTGTTCTCGTATTTCTGTTGCTAGCCGCTGCGGAGCCAAGTGTCGTAAGTTCGGCGATCACGAAGGCCTTGGACTGCCTTCTTAGCCGACACATGAATCTCGCCCCCTGCTCCCAGTGGGCCACTCGTCTTGGCGTGGCCTTCAGGCGCGACGCCGACATATGCCACGATGCTCTGTGGAATCTACTGGACTGGTTGCGATTCCTCTCCGGATGCCCAGCGCCTCCAATCGCTGGAATGTCGGACACGCCTTTGATGAGCTTGCTGTTGGATGGCATGTGTGGCGGGACACCACCGCTGCAGTCAGCAGTCGCATCCGTTCTCTGTTCCATCAAGCAAAAATCAAATGCAGCGCTGAAATCCGCAGATAAAGCGTCATTGATCAGAACTTGGAGCGGTGTCTCTGATGCCTGTGCGACCTGCGAACCACTAAAACGAGCTGACCTGCTTTCTGAAGTGGTGGATCTGCTTCAACAAACGAGCAAGCTCCCAGAATGGAGCACACTAAAGGACGCCTTGCAAGTCATAAACTGTGATACCGTCTCCGAATTCAGCGAGGCAGCGACGAGCTTGGAGCTGACTATTCAAGAGTACGGAGCAATATCCGGCACGAGAGTTTCACTGCTTGTCCGTTCATAATTCCAGCAACACAGATCCCAGCGCCTCGTCCACCAAAGCCGCTTTATTTTCAATTGCAGTCTCCGGCAGCAGCCACGCCAGACCGTCCGCTGGCTCACCAGCAATGTGGCTAGCGGTGACTCCTGACGGCTTTACATTGGAGAGCAGCGTTCGAACGATGCCTGCCGCGACTTCCACGTCGGAGTCAAGGTGGAGTGCCGATCGTGGACAACTGTACTCGATCCGACATCGGTGGTCAATCACGGCCGCCTCTCGCGGAACCTGCCGGAGAGAGTAGCCCAGAAACTCCAGATCTGACGGAGCGTAGTGCTGCAGTAAAACGCCCTCGATACTTCTGAAGGCGGGTGGCAACAAAGCATTTTCAGTGGCGCAATCCTCCGAAGCCTCCGAAGCCGCCGAGGTCTGCAGAACAATCCACCACAGACCTTCGTGGATCATCAGGGTAGAGTGATCCAACTGCACCATCTGAATCAGTTCGGCGCTTGCAGAACGGCGCCCTATGGATGGCATCCAAACGCCCAGTGAGGCCCCGTCTCCTGTTAGAAGCGGCTTCCGAACGGCCGCCCAAACAGTGGCCACGCGGCGTGGACGCTTCGTTAGCCCAGCACGGCAGACCAGACACCGAGCTGTGAGCGTCTCCTCGGCTCCATTCATGCCTCGGACCTGCAGTTCGATCCCATCGGAAGTTGGTGTCGTGTCCAGCACAGTGCTCTGCAGGCGGACCTGGCCGCCATATACCGATGCGAGCCTTACCAATCCCTGGGGTAGGTCCCCCGTGCCATGAATAGTGTACAGGAAGGGACTAGACTGACCGTACCGACCCAGAGACCGGAAAAGATCTGACATACTGCTCTTCGGTGGCGGTTCCACAGAGAACAGTACCCCATGCAGCAGCATATTCCGAATACAGGCGTCAGCGTGATGCCGCTCAACCACCACGTCGAAATCCAGTTGGGGCTCGCGCTCCGTGAATACCACCTCTCGCTGAGAGACGAAGGGAGTAGACACCTCGTTTCCCGAGGGAGCTCCGGCGTCTAGTCCTGATACCGCATCCTTCAGTATTCGCATGAAGCATCTACGCTGGCGACCCTCCAGAACAGGAGAAGAGACGACTCCAGCCTTTGACAGGGGAACAGGCCAGCAGCGATCGTCCAACAAGCATACCGAGTCTATACCCCGGAACTCCAGGTACTTGCTGACGCCCCCTCGAAGTAAAAGTTGAGTTAGGCTTGAATGCGCCACAACCAGCTTGGGATCCAGATCCAGCCAACCGCCAGAGAGGTCGTTTTTTACGACAGTAACATCGTTCTGCAGGTTGTTGGTGCTGCGCGTGGCCTGATCGAAGCCGAACGAGTCAGTTGGCTCCAGCAGACATACATGAAACCCTCGAATAGCTAGAGCTCTGCGTTCTCCGGACACACAATCCTCACGCGCTGACGAGACTGCTCACCAGATCCGAGTTGTCGAGGACGACATCAAACTGCATTCGTCAGAAAAAGCTAACATTTCGAAATGTCTTCAAGAGCCCAGTCAATGTATGACAGACACTTGACGGTGTTCAGTCCTGAGGGAAAGCTCTTCCAGGTGGAGTACGCCTTCAGAGCCGTTAAGAGTACCGGTATCACAGCATGCGCGTTGAAATCCAAGGACGTCGCGGTTGTTGTGTGTCAGAAGAAGGTCCCATCACAGGGAAATATGCAGCAAGAGAAGCTATTGAAAGCCAGCGCTCTCACCTCCTTGCACAGCCTGTCCAACGATGTGGGCTGCTGCACCGTGGGTCTCCCTGCAGACTGCCGAGCAATGGTGTTCCGGTCTCGACAAGAGGCCGCTGAGTTCGCCAACAAGAACGGCTTCCCGGCCACGCCTGAAGTACTGTCGCGCCGTATCGCTGACATCAACCAGGTCTACACGCAGCACGCCTACATGCGTCTCTTAGCGTGCACTGGGATTCTGATCGGGCTTGACGAGCACAAGAACCCCACGGTTTTCAAATTCGACCCTGCTGGCTGGTCCGCAGGCTTCTTCGCGACCTCGGCTGGAGCCAAGGATCAGGAATGCAACTCAGTGATGGAACGAACGCTCAAGAAACTCACGGATAGAAGCGAGGCCTCCGTCAATGAAACGATCGAGGACGCTATCGCTGCACTCCAGGCTACCGTTGGGCTGGATTTCACTGCGGATACTGTCGAAGTTGGTGTTGTCACTCGAGACAACCCGCGTTTCCATCGATTGGACAGAGATGCAATTGATCAGCACCTCACGGTGATCGCTGAGCGTGACTAACATTAGCCTGACTAGTCACAACATTGCGTCGCAACATAAACCTGGGAACGTACACATTTTTGACGAACTCGGCCCTGCTGGTACCAAGTTGGCTCGAGACTCTACTCGAGATTCTTCTCGAGACTCTACTCGAGACTCTACTGTTGGCGACGTTTGCGGTGTGTCGGCTGGAATTCTCATCACCGCGCTTCCTCCAGACACGGGCCCTGGCATGAGGGACACATTTATTGGCAGAGTATCGATTGCTTCGTTCGGCGGCGATGCCGCCGATTCCTCTGGTACTTTCTCTGGTCGATGTCTCCACCGACTGCAGCAACCTACTGATTGATCCTGTTGCAGATCTCGAAAGCGAACTCTTCTGAACTTTCTCCGATCGTTTGACATTTGTGCCGGTAATTCTGACGAAAACGTCCACGCAATGAGGAATCAGCTGCACAACCAGCGGCCAAACCGAGGCCCTAACGAGCACGTCGAGTTGTCGTAGACAAAACGGACTCTGGAATCTCTCGATTTTCCGCTGTAGTAGTCACCCACCATGCCCCACTCCTTCGGTCGCCGCGCTCGCACCCGCCAGAAGTTCCGAAAGCAGTTCCGGAAGCATGGCATGCCTGCGCCCTCTAAGTCGATGCACGTCTACCGACGTGGCGACTTTGTGGACGTGATCGTGGACTCTGCAATTCACAAAGGTATGCCCTACCACTTCTATCACGGCCGCACCGGTAAGGTCTTCGACGTGTCGGCACGCTCTCTTGGAATCTACTTCAAGAAGCGAGTTCGTCAGCGACAGATTCTGAAGGCCATCCGTGTGCGCTTCGAGCATGTCAGACACTCAAGATGCCGAGAGGACTTCCTCAAGCGTGCCAAGGAGCACCGTGAAGCGTTGGCTCAGGGCATTGCCCACGAGGCTAAGAGAGTTCCCATAGGCCCCAAGGAAGGTGAATTTGTGAAGGCGGACGACGTCGTGGTTTTCGAGCCTCAGCCGTTCGTTGCCAACATCTATTGATCTGGAGCAAACTTGGTGACACCTACACATACAGTTGAGATTAGCCTTTCATTCGCAGATTAGCCTTTCATTCGCAGTAGAGTTGGATAGCTCCTTTCGTTCATTAAATTTATGGAGGCAAAAACCTCAATCGATATCGAACATTGTACCCGCGTCATATAGATAGGCCAGATATGTTGCGGATGCTCTGTACACCCAGGAATCCCATATATGGTCGTAGAAATGTCTTATGAAGCCGCAGTGGCCGCCATATTCAGTGTACGCCAGCCTCACCGGAGGAAGCACCTGCATTGTGGGAAGGCGCCAGCCTCACCGTAGGGCCTCCAAGCTCTGCATTTGCACCCTGCAGTTCGAGATCACGAACGATGGGGTACTTTTCTGCAAGGAAGAAAGGATCGTCGTAGGAGTTCACTACAAGGAAGGGAACTCGGATCCTATGGAAAAATCTCCAACTGGCGTTCTCGTCGTAGAATGTTTGAGGATTGGCGAAGCCCCAGATTGGGCTGCTGTAGTTTTCTATGAATCCGCCGAGCTTGTCAGCACGCATCATTCCACGCAGTTGGCCTAAGTCCTCGGCGTTTTCTGCTAGCCTACGCGTTAGCGGCGACAGGAAATCCGTTACATGGTGGTACACCGGCTCCAGAAGAGCAGGCAAAGACGGGCTTCGAGGCAAGTCAGGATCCGCGAGCGATTCTTGCTTTCTTTCATCCTCTAGGCGGAAGACTCGGGGCCGGCCGAAGCGGTTCCATCGACGGTACACCCGACCGAGAAGCTTGAGACCGGCCTTAAACTTCAGACTCAGGAGCAGCCCAGGTACGTAGAAGGTTCTGTTGAAAAGGTTCTGCATGAAATAGCCACGGGGGCCCTACCGCGTCGAGATTCGACGTTTCCTCGTCAAAGGGAACGCAAAGCCCGAACCCGCCGTGGACGTTGAATTCGGAAGCCTTATGACCTAAAACGCCAAGAAACTTGGCAACGATGTTGCCTCCAAGTGAATACCCAGATACGTAGATCTTTGCCTTAGGGCGACGGAGCCGGATGATTTGAGAGACGTACAGCAAATCGTCAACGAACCCGCCGTGATAGTCGAATACCGTGTCGTCCTCCAGAATCCTCTGTATCTGCTTGAGCCCGTCGTAGTCCATTGCCGCACAACCCCTGTGATTCAGGGCAAAGACGTCAAAGCCTTTGCTGTACGACCAGCGGGCCAGACCCAACACCTGTGGACTCCGGGAGTGGTTCTCCAGCCCGTGCACTATGATGGTCACTGGTCTAGTGCTTGAGCGGTCCACGGTGGCACGTCCTCTGTCGGGAGACGTTGGGTGGCTTTTCCGCGTCTTCCAGGTGGTTACATACTCGAAACTCACGCAAGCCTCTACGTGCGCTATTTCCGAAGCGGAAGGAGGTGCATCCGCGCCACAATTCCGATCGTGTAATAGGATGTCAAGCATTAGGGTTTCGTGGTCGATCGTCTGCCAGTAGGACCGCAGGTAGTTTTCCCTGGCCCATGCCCTTCCACTGTACAGGTAACGCAGCTTCGGCCGAATGGCAGCCCACAATGCAGTGTTCAAAGTCAATAGTCTTAGAATAATGATGGGGATGTCGAATAGCAGCATCCGCAATGCCTCCTGAAGGTACTGAGATCCCCATATGGTTTGAACGTGCCCATGCTTCATAAAATGCCCCTGTGGTGAGAAGTTTGCGATGTAGAAACCGTCCACTGTGCGTCGTTGAAAGATGAGCGCATTTTCATCGTTCCTTTCGATTTGGGAGTACTCCTTCGGATATTTACGTGTTGATACATGTGCAGGCACCTGAACTGGATCCTCGTCGTCGTCAACGGAGTCCATCGTGTTAACAGTGTCATGCTGCCTTAAAGCTCCCGACGTGGTCAACATTCTTCAGGGAATAGTACAATATCGCACACTGCGCCAGCATGAAGTCCATTTGATACCGTTTGGTGCAAGATTTCAGTGGTCATTTGCGCCTCACTTTGATGGTCTTGGCCTTTGGCAACTTCCAACTCGCCACTTGGGAGAAACTGCAAGCGCGTTGAATGGGTGAGTGGTCAAAGAGATACTCGTCAAACTCTACCAGCTCCTTCTGGCCGAAAGTCATTGGTCGCTGTCGGCGACCAATGCCGTCGACTAGCGCTTCGAACTTGGCCTGGCTCGCCTCTTTTAAGCCTTCAAGGTAGCGTTGAACAGAGCGAGACATCCCTCTGGTTCGGTACTTCTCCTCAAGCGTGATCCGCCTGGGGCCTCCGTTACTCATGGCCTCGCTGTCCGAGGGCTGAATTGAATCGCTGCCGTCGTCTTTTGGTGTTTCAAGTCGAGGGCTGATGATACTCATAGGATTAAATACGAAATCGGGCAGTACTAACCCCCCCCAACAATCACGATAAGAGCAAGGGAGCCAACGTGACGTTCCCTTCAAAATGGGCGGATCCTTTGAGTGAAGTATTTCTTATGTTCAGTAGATACGACGTAGAATGCGCTCATCTTCCGAGCCATTTCGATGTGGGGCGACTCATAGAAAGAAGCAAGATTGATTTATTTTTGATAGATGTCGAACTTGACTTGGCAGGAATGGAGACAGCGGAAACACCCTACCGTCAGATCTCCGGCTCCCTGTCTGGGGGAGCAATGGCTCCAGTGGGACGAAAACTGCCGCTTGTATGCGCCTTGGCCTAACGGATATGTGTCTAACGAGGAGGAGGCGAGACTAGATATCTCGCGGTGAGATCTGAGGAAAGGTGTGACGCAGCTGTCTCACAGAGTTGATGGACTTCTTCGAAGTGCAGATAATGACTGGCATTGCGGAAGACCTCTCCCCCGGAACGGTGCTCTGGACGCTGGAGTCGTACCTTAGCGTTTGCCTCGTTCTCCACTACCCTTTGACTATTCCGATTACTCCAAAACTGTACCTTTACCTTCGTCGCCTGCTATCCCAAATTTTGAAGCGATTCTCAGGGCGAAATTCCTTCGATGTTATGGGACATCTACCGAAACCTGTGCTGTATTAGCTGTATCAGCAGCTCGCTGCTGTACTGGGTTTGGCGGCTGGGCACAGTTCAATGCTGAGCTGCCCAGCCCCTCTTAATCGACGATGTATGTCCCCAAAATATTCGTCTGATGTGTAAACATAAAATCTTCGATCTTCGACTTTTTGTTGCCAAAAATATTCGTCCGTGTGCGTCACGTCTCACGGGACGTCGGCCTTTTTGTTGCCAAACGTGGTGTCGCTGCCGTCCCCACGACCTCTTCCGCTGCCGTCGCCACGACCTCTCCCGCTGCCGTCCCCACGACCTCTCCCGCTGCCGTCGCCACGACCTCTCCCGCTGCCGTCGCCACGACCTCTCCCCCTGCCGTCGCCACGACCTCTCCCGCTGCCGTCCCCACGACCTCTCCCTCTGCCGT